>NC_068427.1:28237494-28272494 GCF_023373465.1 Oncorhynchus keta | reverse complement strand
TCGCCCTGCTGGTTTTGACCCTTGCCTGTCCTGACTCCGAGCCCACCTGCCTGACCCTGACCCTGACCCTTTGCCTGCCTGCCGCCCGATACCGTTGCCTCACCTCTGATTTATTGACCCCTGCCCTCCTTGACCTGTCTTTTGCCTGCCCCCGTTGGAATATGAAACTATTGTTTATTCGATGTGGTCTGCATCTGGGTTTTTACCTGTCTATATATTTTCTACATTTGACATTTTAGTCATTTAACTTCTTGCGCCGAGCCATCCCGGATCCGGTATCGTGACTACAGCCTCAAGCTCATTACCATAACGCAACGTTAACGATTTCTAAAAATCGCAAATTAAATACTGCCCCTAGAGTCTCAAGAGGTTAGCAGATGCTCTTATCCAGAGCGACTTACAGTTAGCACATTCATCTAAGATAGCTAGGTAGGACAACCACATATCACAGGCATAGAAAGTAATTTTTGCTCAATAATGTAGCTGTCAGTAGAGTCACAGCTAGAAGAAGGGGTGGGGGGTGCTGAGTATAAAACAATATAATATACCAGCACCAGTCATAAGTTTGGACACACTTACTCATTCCAGGGTTTTTCTTATTTTTTTTTTTACTATTTTCTACATTGTAGAATAATAGTGAAGACATCAAAACTATGAAATAACATGTGTAAAAACCACAAAAGTGTTAAACAAATCAGATTATATTTAAGATTTTAGATTCTTCAAGCGCCCAGCGTCATCTGGGTTTGGCCGGAGTAGGCCGTCATTGCTAATAAGAATTAGTTCTTAACTGACTTGATGTCAGCTTTGCACACTCTTGGAGTTCTCATAACCATTTTCATGAGAAATGCATTTCCAGCAGTCTTGAAGGCGTCACCACATATGCTGAGCACTTGTTGGCTGCTTTTCCTTCACTCTGCGATCCATCTCATGCAAAACCATCTCAATTGGGTTGAGTGTGGGGCCAGGTCATCTGATGGAGCACTCCATCACTCTCCTTCTTTGTGAAATAGCCCTTACACAGCCTGGAGGTGTGTTGGGTCATTGTCTTGTTGAAAAACAGAATGTAGTCCAACTAAGCGCAAACCAGATGGGATGGCCTATCGCTGCAGAATGCTGTGGTAGCCATGCTGGTTAAGTGCGCCTTGAATTCTAAATAAATCACCAGCAAAGCACCCCCACACCATCACACCTCCTCCTCCATGCTTCACGGTAGGAACCACAAATGCGGAGATCATCCGTTTACCTACTCTGCGTCTCACAAAGACATGGTGGTTGGAACCAAAATTTGCACATTTGGACTTATCAGACCAAAGGACAGATTTCTACTGGTGTAATGTCCATTGCCTGTGTTTCTTGGCCCAAGCACATTTCTTAGTATTATTGGTGTCCTTTTAGTAGTGGTTTCTTTGCAGCAATTCGACCATGAAGGCCTGATTCACGCAATCTCCTCTGAACAGTTGATGTTGAGATGTGTCTGTTACTTGAACTCTGTGAAGCATTTATTTGGGCTGCAATGTGATATGCAGTTAACACTAATGAATTTATCTTCTGCAATAGTCTTCCTTTCCTGTGGCGGTCCTCATGACAGATAGTTTCATCACAGCGCTTAATTGATTTTGCAACTGCACTTGAAGAAACGTTCAAAGTTCTTGACATTTTCCGGATTGACTGACCTTCATGTCTTATAGTATAGATGGACTGTCGTTTCTCTTTGCTTATCTGAGGTGTTCTTGCCATAATATGGACTTGGTCTTTTAGCAAACAGGGATATCTTCTGTATACCACCCATACCTTGTCACAACACAACTGATTGGCTCAAACGCATTAAGGAGGAAAGCAATTCCACAAATGAACTTTTAACAAGGCACACCTGTTAATTTAAATACATTCCAGGTGACTACTCCCTGAAGCTGGTTGAGAGAATGCCAAGTGTGTCCAAAGCTGTCATCAAGGCAAAGGGTGACTACTTTGAAGAATCTCAAATATAAAACATATTTTAATTTGTGTCACACCTTTTTGGTTACTACATGATTCCATGTTTTATTTCATATCCTACAATGTAGAAAATAGTACAAATAAAGAAAAACCCTTGAATGAGTAGGTGTTTCCAAACTTTTGACTGGTACCGTATACATACAGTTTGAAGACGTGTGGTTTCAGATGTTTTTGGAAGACGGGCAGAGACTCTGCTGTCCTGGATTAAGATCTGTGAGAGATAACGGGAAAGTTGATCAGAGACAGCACGTTGAAGTGTTTTGGAAAAACAAAAAAGAAGGGATACAGGTCTGTAGTTTTTGACGTCAAATGAGTTGAGTGTTGGTTTCTTGAGGAGGGGAGTAACAGGGGACGTCAGAGGGGAAGCAGCCGGTGGTCAGGGAAGAGTTGATGAGGGAAATGAGGAATGGAAAAGGTCTCCAGAGATGGTCTGGAGAAAGGAGTAGGGGAGTGGGTCAGGCGGGCAGGTTGTCGGGCAGCCAGACCTTACAAGTCGCAGGATGTCATCTGGAGAGAGAGGGGAGAAAAAGGTTAAGGATAGTTCTGTGTGAGTGAGACCAGTGGACTCAATTGACTGAGTGAATGAGTAGCGGATGCCGTCAACAGTAGTTGACAAAATCGTCCTCGGAGAGGGAGGAGGGAGAGGGTGGAGGATTTTCAGAGGGAGGATAAGGTTGAAAAGAGTTTCCTTGGGTTAGAGGCAGAATCTTGAAATTTAGAGTGGTATAAAGTGGCTTTAGCAGTGGATACAGAGGAAGGGAAGGTAGAGTGGAGGGAGTGAAAGGATGGTAGGTCCTCCAGAAGTTTCATTTTCCAAAATTTTTGCTCAGCTGCCGTCAGCCCTGTTCTGTAAGCTCGCAATGAGTCACTCAGCCACAGAGCAGGAGGTGAGGGCCGAGCCGGCTGGGAGGAAAGGGGACAGTGTGAGTCATAGGATGCGGAAAGGGAAGCGAGTTGGGTTGAAGAGGCTGAATCAGGAGACAGAAGGGAGAAGGATTTAGCAGAAGGGAGAGATGATAGGATAGAAGAAGAGAGAGTAGTGGTAGAGAGAGAGAGCAAGCGAAGATTGCAACGACGCATGACCATCTGGGCTGAGTGGTTAACAAGGATAGCGTCCCTTCAACGGGACAGTTGTAATTCATGCAGTGCCGTGTGTATGTGGAGAAGTGTCTTTGCATGTGTAGAAATAACCCAGTCATGGTTGTAGCTGTCTTTGTTCAGAAGAACATCCCTTTATAATCTTAGACATTCTGAAGGCGACCAAGGCCAATAACCTCAGTCCTATACCCGCTGATCTAAGTTCAGTTTAGCGGTTTCCCCAAAATGGTTTGGGGGGAGGAGGAGCTGATTGTCGATCTGTGCCTAGGGTCCAGTGTGTCCTGTGGACCATTATGGCCCGACCTTGAGGTTCAAGGACACCACTGGTTCACAGACCATTCATCACTGACACACACACAGATAGGATCCTTACTCAGGGGTATGGAGGACACACGCAGACGCGACACACACACCCACACACACACAGGCACGCACACAAACACACACACACACACACACACACACACACACACACACACACACACACATACTCCATCCTCCTCCGCCTCCCTCTTCTCACCTCAGCAGTGACCTTGGTCCAGTCTCAGACCTCCTACTGTAGATCATTTAGTTAGAGAGACTTTCAAACAAAGACTCATATAGACAGATAATGACCTCATACAATTACACACTCTGTAACAATACAGAGAGATACATCTGTCTCTGTATCTCCCCTCTCTCACTCTCTGTCTCTCTCTCTCTCTCTCTCTCTCTCTCTCTCTCTCTCTCTCTCTCTCTCTCTCTCTCTCTCTCTCTCTCTCTCTCTCTCTCTCTCTCTGTCTCTCTCTCTCTCTCTCTCTCAATTCAATTCAATTCAATTCAATTCAAGGGCTTTATTTGCATGGCAAACATGTGTTAACATTGCCATAGCAAGTGAGGTAGATAATATATAAAGTGAATATATAAAGTGAAATAAACAATAAAAATGAACAGTAAACATTACACATACAGAAGTTTCAAAACAATAAAGACATTACAAATGTCATATTATATATATATATAGTGTTTTAACCATGTACAAATGGTTAAAGGACACAAGATAAAATAAATGAGCATAAATATGGGTTGTATTTACAATGGTGTTTGTTCTTCACTGGTTGCCCTTTTCTCGTGGCAACAGGTCACAAATATTGCTGCTGTGATGGCACACTGTGGAATTTCACCTAGTAGATATGGGAGTTTATCAAAATTGGATTTGTTTTTGAATTCTTTGTGGATCTGTGTAATCTGAGGGAAATATGTGTCTCTAATATGGTCATACATTGGACAGGAGGTTAGGAAGTGCAGCTCAGTTTCCACCTCATTTTGTGAGCAGTGTGCAGATAGCCTGTCTTCTCCTGAGAGCCAGGTCTGCCTTTGTCGGTCTTTCTCAATAGCAAGGCTATGCTCACTGAGTCTGTACATAGTCAAAGCTTTCCTTAATTTTGGGTCAGTCACAGTGGTCAGGTATTCTGCCTCTGTGTACTCTCTGTTTAGGGCCAACTAGCATTCTAGTTTGCTCTGTTTTTTTGTAAATTCTTTCCAATGTGTCAAGTAATTATCTTTTTGTTTTCTCATGATTTGGTTGGGTCTAATTGTGCTGCTGTCCTGGGGCTCTGTAGGGTGTGTTTGTGAACAGAGCCCCAGGACCATCTTGCTTAGGGGACTCTTCTCCAGGTTTATCTCTCTGTAGGTGATGGCTTTGTTATGGAAGGTTTGGGAATCACTTCCTTTTAGGTGGTTATAGAATTTAACGGCTCTTTTCTGGATTTTGATCATTAGCGGGTATCGGCCTAATTCTGCTCTGCATGCATTATTTGGTGTTCTACGTTGTACACAGAGGATATTTTTGCAGAATTCTGCATGCAGAGTCTCAATTTGGTGTTTGTCCCATTTTGTGAAGTCTTGGTTGGTGAGCGGACCCCAGACCTCACAACCATAAAGGGCAATGGGCTCTATGACTGATTCAAGTATTTTTAGCCAAATCCTAATTGGTATGTTGAAATTTATGTTCCTTTTGATGGCATAGAATTCCCTTCTTGCCTTCTC
Organism: Oncorhynchus keta; assembly: GCF_023373465.1. Classification (NCBI taxonomy): domain Eukaryota; kingdom Metazoa; phylum Chordata; class Actinopteri; order Salmoniformes; family Salmonidae; genus Oncorhynchus; species Oncorhynchus keta. The sequence continues at coordinate 28,267,370 of NC_068427.1, read as the reverse complement.
TCTCTCTCTGTCTCTCTCTCTCTCTCTCTTGCTCTCTGTCTCTTTCTCCGTACCCCTCACTGACTTCCAGGTGTGACCTTTGCCCCACTTCAGATGGCATAGACCACCAGAGGCCATTGACTAGTACACTGACTGACATTAACAGATCCCTGAGGATCTGTCTGTTGATCAGCTTGTGAAGTCAGTGAGGGGGTCAACAGGCGGGAGGCAGCTCTACCAATTCACCCTAAATCGACTGGTTTCTTAGAAAGACATGCACATGGACACACAAGCACCCACACATGCACACACACACACGCCAGGCCTGTACATTCTTATCTCACACATAATCAACACTCAGTATCAGTTCTAGGGTTTTTCCATTATTTGTCACATGGGAAGGCCTTGGTGTGTCTGCCTCTCACCCGCTGTGAGACACGGCTGAATAAGCACAGCGGCGATCAGCTCGGTGTGTATTTGACAGATCATGTGAGTTGAATGTTACATCTGTCTAAAGCAGTGCGTTAACGGAACATCAACAACGACTCCCAGTGAGTTATGAGCTGTGCTCCTGACTTCCCCTATTCCTCTCTTTCCTGATTCTCTCTTGCTCCTTTTTCTACTTTCTCTCCCTTGTGTCCTCTCCTTGTTGTCATGTCTTACCCCTCTGCTCTCCTTCTCTCTCCCATCTTGTTTTCTCTCTCACACCCCATCTGTAACCATCTGGGCTTACACAGTGTCTGCTCACTCAAGGTGAGACTAAATGTGTTTTGTGTGTGTGTGTGTGTGTGTGTGTGTGTGTGTGTGTGTGTGTGTGTGTGTGTGTGTGTGTGTGTGTGTGTGTGTGTGTGTGTGTGTGTGTGTGTGTGTGTGTGTGTGTGTGTGTGTGTGTGTGTGTGTGTGTGTGTGTGTGTGTGTGTGTGTGTGTGTGAGGGAAACACATAGACAGAGAGTAAAGTCTTGTCCTCTCTGTCAGAGCAGTGCTGCCACCCAGACCGTTACCTCACCTAGCACCATATAACTCTCACTGACTCAGTGGAAAAGATTCATCTCACACTTGCTATAAATGGGCAACAGTGTAGAGTACAGCTCAGGAAGAGAGCACTTTATATCTGCAAGGCTTTGTTTATCCATATTTGGTAGCAATATGAATTGCAGTTGTTTCTAGTGGTACAGATAGTGATAATTATGAATTGTTTATAAAAAGGTGTAATTGCGTGAATGCATCTACAGTACAGACACATACATGATGTCTCTCTCTCTCTCTGTCTGCCTGTCTCTTTCTCTCTGTCTGTGTCTCTCTCTTTCGCTCTGTCTGTCTGTCTCTGTCTCTCTCTCTTTCTCTTTCTGTCACACACCCACCCACCCACCCACCCATGCACACACACACACACACACACACACACACACACACACACACACACACACACACACACACACACACACACACACACACACACACACACACACACACACACACACACACACACACACACACACACACACACACACACACACACACACACACACAGAGCTACCCTGCGGAGGTGTTAATAGACTATAGATGTCTGAGGAGAAAATAGTGTCTTGTGGGTCTGACTCTGCTTCCAGTTCTGTCCTCTGAGGTGGTAATTCTATAGGGATACAGAGGAAACAGTACATGATTAAGCATGCCACCTTTTCAACACATTAGATTAAACACAAGCCCAGACTTGATGAATGTATGTATTGCTATTTTATTTATCCTTTATTTAACTAGGTAAGTCATTGCCCAAACACATAATAAAATGATGACGCTGTAACATACAGGCAATGTTCTGTTGTGGCTACGTCCTCTTGCAAGGAACCCTAACCTCCCTCCTGTCTCACCCCCTGTATCATTTGTCTCACCCTTGTCTCTCTGTCTTACCCCTGGTGTCTCTCTGTCTCACCCCCTGTGTCTTTCTGTCTCACCTTTGTCTCACCCCACTGTGTGTCTGTCTCACCCCAGTGTGTGTGTGTGTGTGTGTGTGTGTGTGTGTGTGTGTGTGTGTGTGTGTGTGTGTGTGTGTGTGTGTGTGTGTGTGTGTGTGTGTGTGTGTGTGTGTGTGTGTGTGTGTGTGTGTGTGTGTGTGTGTGTGTGTGTGTGTGTGTGTGTGTGTAATTAGCATGTTTGTTCTCCATGTATTTATGGGTCCTGGAGGGCTGATAGAGGAGGGACAGACCCTGCTCCCTACTGAGAACCATCTGGCACACACACTCTATTAATATTCACACACACACACACACACACACACACACACACACACACACACACACACACACACACACACACACACACACACACACACACACACACACACACACACACACACACACACACACACACACACACACACACACACACACACACACACAGCAGTTAAACATCCCATAAACCAGCTGACAAGGCCATGGTACTGTAGCTCTAGGAGGGGAGGCAGATCTTGGGAGGTGGCTGAGAAGGAGGGAGCATGAGGAGGACAAAGAGAGGAGAGGAAATACCTGGGCTATATTTCCATGTTGTAAAGTGGAATGATTAATAAGGAGACAAAGGATTTCTGTTTTAGGAATACATTTACACATGTTATTCTCCTTCTGTGTTAATCAAAACCCCTACGTCAGTAACCACTACCCCCTGCTGAACCATTGCATAATCAATAACAACATGATCAATATGACTGAACAGGAACATGAACTTGGATGTGAACCCAGGGATACAGCTGGCCCCGATCACATATTGATTACCACACTGTCAACCACAAGGCATTTTTAACTCAAATACTTCTAGTAAGTTGAACTGAAATTCAACTTTAGAAATCATTATTACTTAAACTGTTGATGTGGTACTGACACAAAGCTAAAATGTTGATGTGGTACTGTCCCACTAGCTTAAATTCCTGTTCATCTAACTGCACTGTCTGATTTACAGTAGACTTTACAGCGAAAGCATGCCATACGATTGTTTGAGGTCGGATCCCCACATCAAATCAAATTTATTTATATAGCCCTTCGTACATCAGCTGATATCTCAAAGTGCTGTACAGAAACCCACATCAAAGTATTTTTCCACCGGCACAGGTTTCATACATTTACAAATAGCGATTAAATATTGACTTACTTTTTGAAACTCTTCCTCTGATTTGTCATCCAAAGGGTCCCAGCTATAACATGTAGTGTCGTTTTGTTAGATAAAATCCTTCTTTATATCCCAAAAAGTCAGTTTAGTTGGCACCATCGATTTGAGTAATCCTCTCATTCAACATGCCAAGATAGGAATCTGAAAATCTACCCTTAAACTTTGTTTCAACAAGCCAAAATACATTTCTATTTAATCCTCAGATACCCTAAAATGTAATTAAACAATAATATTTCATACGGAAAGAAGTATGTTCAATAGGAAAGCGATATTAGCAGGTGCACGTTGTCTTCATGGCGCGTGCACACACAAATTTCCATGAAAACTCATTATTCTTACTCATTTTGGAAGAATCAAGCCTGACACCTTGAACAAAGACAACTGAAACCCAGTGGAAGCCATAGGAATTGCATACTGGGAGCTAGATTGAATTATTTCCCTATACGTTCCATTGTAAGAGCATGGGCTCTCAAAAAAAAAACAATTCTGGGTTGGTTATTTTTTGGATTTTCTCCTACCATATCTAGTGTGTTATAGTCTCCTACATTAACATTTCTACAAACATTAAGGTGTTTTCTTACAATGGCACCAATTATATGCCAATCCTAGCTTCAGAGCCTCAGTAACAGGCAGTTTACTATGGGCACATCAGTCAGACAGGAAGTGGAGAAAAAAGGGGCCTAGCCCTAAGAAGTTATTAATATTTGTGTTTTTGCATGTGCATTGAGGGATTGATTGATTAATATTATGCTACACAAAGATAAATAACATGTTTTTTTCTAAACTAATCCTTTAGTTCGATTTTTTTGCAAATGGTTGTTCCAGTTTAAATTGTTTACTGTTGGTAGTTTCCTCACACTATTCCTCACCCTGGCAGTAATTATGAATGCAGGTTGTGGGTGAATACAATTATAACTGTTGCATATCCTAACTCTGTCTGGATTCCAATAGGAATTACACATCACTTTGAAGCCAGCATAATGTGACATGCAGGTACGGTTGGAAGATTTCCAGAAATCCCATTTTGAAGATTCCTGTTAATCCTCCAAACATTTTTTTTTTATCTGGACATTTTGGGAAGGTTACAGGACTTTTGTAACCTACTGGCAGGTCTGATGTGGCCTGTAAACCATGAGTTTCAGGCCACTGTATTGGGATAAAGCTAAGCCTCAAAATAAGGTCACAATGCTGCAGACACCTGGGGGAAACGATAGGAAGTGTCCGTTCATTCCTGTCGCATTCACAGCCATATAAGGCGATCATGGAAAACGTGCCTCCAGAAATCCTGTTGATTTCCTGGTCACTCAAACATCTTGGTTTTGCCTGTAGATTTTGTTCTATGGCACTCACAGTGAAAATCTTTGCAGTTCTGGAAACGTCAGAGTGTCTTCTTTCCAAAACTATCAATTCCAAGCATAGTCGAGCATCTTTTCGTGACAAAATATTGCGCTAAAAACGGGCACGTCTTTTTATCCAAAAATGAAATACTGCCCCTATAGGTCTAACAGGTTAAGTACAACAGGTTTCCTCAAAAGTTGAGTAATGACAGCACATTGGGGTTTACAGTGTACATGTACATTTGACCTGATATTTAATGTAGATTGGAATACATTACAAATACAATAACACTGGTTCTGATTAAGGCCATTGATGGAGGGCGAAACGTTACTTAAAGAAAGAAATACAATTTGTAATGGTGAGTGCACGTTTGCTTTCAATATTTGGGTATCTTGCCACAGGTTTTTAATCATAATTTGGATTTATGAACATTATGCAGCAGACGTGTTTGTTAGTGCTTGATGATGTCACAGTATCTCTATTGTGACCATTCACCAGAACACACTTCTTCGTTTACCATTTGAAATGAGCAAATCGATCCATTTTGGAAATAGCATGAAATGAAACACCTCAAGGCTACATGCATCTCAATGGAAGTGATTTGAATTAAAGTGCTACATAAAACAGTTTATTGTATGCTGATTTTCCCCATATTAACATGGAGCCTTATTGTATGTCATTAAAACTGTGTGGATAACGAACAGAGCAGAAAAGCCAATATTCCACTCCTCTGAGCTAAGTAGAAATAGACCTGTGTGTGAGAGCTATAACACGCTGTTCTGTAAGCTCTTTCTCGCCTGGATAACCTTGAATCAAACCTCAGATGAGAAGAAAAGCTATTTTCACTTCCCTCCCAGACCAGAGAGGCCCGAGAGAGGGGGCGGGGGGGAATAGAATGTTTGTATGTGTGTCTGCCTGGAATCCTGTGAATTCACTAGCTCATCTGATGATGTGTCTGCACCTGTCTCCATTCTCAGCTAGAGATAACGTTCACACTATGTATGAACTACTGAGTAATTCATATGTGGCTCTGGCTGTAATACCTATGACATCTCAGTAGAGTGGTTCTCATGTTGCACTGTGAGAGTGTGTATGTCTGACTGTGAATATATGTTTTTTTCTGTCATATGGATATGAAGTGCCTCTGTTAAGGGATGAGAAATTAACATCTTATAGCATGCAATATAATAATATAGAATGGCTGGAATATGTTCATATTGTACTGCATATTGTAGTGTATGTGTGTGTGTGTGTGCGTGTGTGAAGGTCATGTTCAAGTGGAGGATGTTGAAGAAGTCTGTTACTTTCCCAGCATGCCACAGCACAGCTAGATGTTTCTTTACAATCCTGCACCTCTATCCATCACATCCTTCTCTAGGGAGCCTCCCTAACAGTCACAACCTCCCATCTCTGAGGTCGCCTCTCTCCCTCCCTATCCCCTTTCACCCCCCTCTGACCCTCTCTGTCGTTGGGGTCTTGGGAAACCGTCTGCTGGCTGATTTAGTGAGGTGAGCAATTGTGGCGCTCTGGAGAGGGCAGGGGGTTGACTGGGTCTCTCTTCCAGGGAACCCCCCTCCTCCCTGGGCAAGGGTGATTTAGTGAGGGGGTAAACCTCTGGAGCTCACAGCGGAGGATGCTGTAGATACGTTATCGGTAAAGAGATAGAGATCTGAGAACCGTCAAAAACAGTCATCAGTCCCTACAGCCAGTCCAATGACTCAGTTTAACTACAAGGACAGACAGGTCCTGCTGCGATCGCAGGGTGGAGAGAGGGATGGAGAGAGGAAAATGTAGATTATTTCCCGCCTCCTCCATGGATGGTAGATCTGTGATTCCCATACACTGACAGGGGCACATGGTGATGATTCTGTTGTACAGTACCTTAAGAATGTTTTTATACCCCTTGACTTACTCCACACATTGTTGTGTTATAGTCTGAATTAAAAATGGTTTAAAATGTTTGTTTTTTCTCAACACACACAATAACCCAGAATGACAAAGGAAAAACATGTTTTTAGAAATGTAGGCAAATTGAATGAAATTGAAATATATAAATATCTCATTTACATAAGGATTCACACCCGAGTCAATACTTTGTAGAAACACCTTTAGTGGTGATTACAGCTGTGAGTCTGCACACCTGGATGTACAGAATGGGCCTATTATTCTTTTTTAAATTCTTCAAGCTGTCAAGTTGATTGTTGATCATTGCTCCACAGCCATTTTCAAGTCTTGCCCTAGATTTTCATTCTGTTTTAAGTCAAAACTGTAACTAGACCACTCAGAAACATTCAATGTCATCTTGGTAAGCATCTCCAGTGTATATTTGGCCTTGTGTTTTAGGTTGTTGTCCTGCTGAAAGGTGAATTTGTCTCCCAGTATCTGATGGGAAGCGGACTGAACCAGGTATTCCTCCCTGATTTTGCATGTACTTATCGTTGTATTCTGTTTCTTTTTATCCCCCAAAACTCCCTAGTCCTTGCTGATGAAAGCATACCCATAACCAATGTTCTCTCTGATGTTTTGGGGGACTGAGCAAATTTTAGGTCTTGTGAACAGAAACTTGATTGTTGTGAGAATTTTGTGCAACTGCTCTGAAGGATGGGGCCCAACCTCTCTCTCTAGCTGCTCTGAAGGATGTTAAAGTTAAAACCTCTCTCGCTGGCTGCTCTGAAGGATGGGGCCCAGCCTCTCTCTCTAGCTGCTCTGAAGGATGGGGCCCAACCTCTCTCTCTAGCTGCTCTGAAGGATGGGGCCCAGCCTCTCTCTCTAGCTGCTCTGAAGGATGGGGCCCAACCTCTCTCTCTAGCTGCTCTGAAGGATGGGGCCCAGCCTCTCTCTCTGGCTGCTCTGAAGGATGGGGCCCAGCCTCTCTCTCTAGCTGCTCTGAAGGATGTTACAGTTAAAACCTCTCTCGCTGGCTGCTCTGAAGGATGTGGCCCAGCCTCTCTCTCTATTAGGCTCTGAAGGACGGGGCCCAGCCTTGTCCCAAAGCCACTCCTGCGTTGTCTTTGCTGTGTGCTAAGGGTCGTTGTCCTGTTGGAAGTTGAACCTTCGCCCCCAGTCTGAGGTCCTGAGCACTCTGGAGCAGATTATCATCAAGGCTCTCTAGCTGCTCTGAAGGATTGGGCCCAGCCTCCCTCTCTAGCTGCTCTGAAGGAGGGGGCCCAGCCTCCCTCTCTAGCTGCTCTGAAGGAGGGGGCCCAGCCTCCCTCTCTAGCTGCTCTGAAGGAGGGGGCCCAGCCTCCCTCTCTAGCTGCTCTGAAGGAGGGGGCCCAGCCTCCCTCTCTAGCTGCTCTGAAGGAGGGGGCCCAACCCCATCAATTTGAATTTAAGGGCTTTACTGATATAGGAATCATATGTTTACATTGAAGAAGCAAGTGAAATAGATAAAAAGTGAAATAAACAAAACAAATTACAGCAAACATTACAGTTATAACAGTTCCAAAAGAATAAAAGACATTTCAAATGTCATATTATGTACAAATAGTTAAAGTACAAAAGGGAAAATAGATCTCTAAAAATCAGTAGTTACTAGCTAGCTGATGCACCACCACCATTTCTCTGAAGTAGAGAGGGATGACTAACTGTGTCCCCCAATATCCAAAGTAAACAAAGGGGGGATGCTTTTACACTTTTCAGTGTGAACTTGAGACTCTTTGGTAAGCCAGCACTAGTAGGCTAGCTAGCTAGCATGTAGCTCAGCTAACCTACCTTAGTTTTCCATAAGTCAAATGTAAAACAGCTAGATAACATAAACCCAACATCCTGCCCCACACTGTAATTTATGTTAATGTCAACTCGGGCTAAATTGCTTACCTTCATTACGTTGTTCTTTCTTTGATGTGAATTTTCTCTGGGATGACGAGAGCTGCTGACCACTAAATTCTGTCAGTGAAGTGTGAAGACAATGCGTGAGGCAGCCTGTATAAACTTTCACTGTAGCAATGAGCTGGAGGGGAATTCTTTGGGCATGCAGCAGGTGCTGGGAAGTAATGACTGCCATATACAATATACAAAAACAACACTTTTTGGGGATTCCAACATGAGATAGGAGGTGTAGCGTGAGAGTCAATTGCATGTGTCTCACAGTGAATGCGTGAGAGTTAGCAGTTTTGAAAGCTCATTCACTTGCTGGTGATTGAAAGACCGCTTGTGGGCTACCCCCGCTCCGTTGTGCTCTGGCTCTACAACAAAATCAGAGACTAATTCTTGCAAGGTTAGATATGTTACATTGAAAAGGGGCTGATATCAGGGGTGCAACTTTCACTGAGTACGGGGGGGGTGAAAGCATACCCATAACCAGGTACCACGTTCATCTGTACAAACAATAGTATGCAAGTAAAAACACCATAGGACCAAACAAGTTCTGTCTCCTAGAGATGAACGTACTTTGGTGCGAAAAGTTCAAATCAATCCCAGAACAACAGCAGAGGACCTTGTGAAGATGCTGGAGGAAACAGGTGCAAACGTATCTATATCCACAGTAAAACAAGTTCTATATCAACATAACCTGAAAGGCTGCTCAGCAAGGAAAAAGACACTGCTCCAAAACCGCCATAAAAAAAGCCAGACGGTTTGCAACTGCACATTGGGACAAAGATCGTACTTTTTGGAGAAATGTCCTCTGGTCTGATGAAACAAAAATATAACTGTTTGGCCATAATGACCATCGTTATGTTTGGAGGAAGAAGGGGGAGACTTGCAAGCCAAAGAACACCATCCCAACCGTGAAGCACGGGGGTGGTAGCCTCATGTTGTGGGAGTGCTTTTGTGCAGGAGGGACTGGAGCACTTCACAAAATAGATGGCATCATGAGGATGGAAAATGTTGTGGATATATTGAAGCAACAGTCATGAAGTTAAAGCTTGGTCGCAAATGGGTCTTCCAAATGGACAATGACCCCAAACATACTTCCAAAGTTGTAGCAAAATGGCTTAAGGACAACAAAGTCAAGGTATTGGAGTGGCCATCACAAAGCATTGATCTTAATCCTATAGAAGATGTGGGCAGAACTGAAAAATCGTGTGCGAGCAAGGAGGCCTACAAACCTGACTCAGTTACACCAGCTCTGTTCGGAGGAATGGGTCAAAATTCACCAAACTTATTGTTTGAAGCTTGTAGAAGGCTACCTGACACGTTTGACCCAAGTTAAACAAATTAAAAGGCAATGCTACCAAATACTAATTGAGTGTATGTAAACTTCTGACCCACTGGGAATGTGATGAAATAAATAAAAGCTGAAATAAAGCATTACTATTATTCTGACATTTCACATTCTTAAAATAAAGTGTTGATCCTCCACAGTATAGGCAGGGCCCTTCTTGGATCCGCCTTTGAAGTTCGATACACGGGAGAGGAGCATGGACCAACTGCATGGGCTCTGGAAAAGTCAGACGGGATGACAGAATCATGGAAAGAGAAGGTTTTGGGTTCCTGGGTGGCAGAGTTCTTTGGTGGTCGGCGATGAGGTGGTCAATGGAGATATGCATGTATTGATTTAAATCCTGAAGGTCACCTCTACAGGCCAGCTCCGCCTGAATTGCCCTGTTGACCCCTCTTCAGTAGACGGTAAGTAAAGCAGCCTCACTCCATCCACTCCTTACAGCCATGGTGCGCAACTCGTGGGCGTACGATATGAATGAAGGAGGGCTATGTGTTACGATACCTGGCACCGGAGGAGTGGGGATAGGCTGGAGGAGAAGATTGCAGATTTCCTCCATACGCTCCTCTTGCTGGGTTTGGTGCCACTGTAGCTCTGCTGAATCCATTCCATTTTTAGGTTAGGTATTCTGTCATTTAAAAGGTGTAGATTAAAGCCCTGAGCGCGGCAGGTCTTTATTTCGCTTTTGCAAAAGGCAGGAATCATGGTCACAGGCAGGCAATGGTCATACACAGGTAAGCAAAGAGGTAGGTGAATCAAAACCACGACTGAAGGCTTTAACTGGTTCTCACAAACGAGCTAGGATAAGTTTTAGTAGAGGCAAAGCGAACAGTACCTCACAAAGGCATGAACTATCAAGGCACAAGGCGAGAGCCAAATGCAGACACAGGAGGCAGATGGTTGGAGTCTTACAATGTTTTAATCCAAAGGGAAAGGCAAGAGAATGGTCGTGGACAGGCAAAAAGGTCAAAACCAGATCAGAGTCCAGGAGCTACACAGTGGCAGACAAGCTCATGGTCAACGCAGGCAGGTACAAAGTCCAGAAACAGGCAACGGTCAAAACTGGGAGGACTAGAAAAAGGAGAATGGGAAAACCACTGGTTGACTTGGAAACATACAAGACAAACTGGCACAGAGACAGGAAACACAGGGAGAAATACAGTGCGGAAAATAAGCAACACCTGAAGGGGGTGGAGACAATCACAAGAACCGGGGGAAACAGATCAGGGCATGACACAATCAGAATGAACTGAACTAAATAAGGAGCTGATGAGACCAGGTGAGTAACTAACACAGGTTAAATCAATGAACAAAAATGAAAGACAGGGCTACGTTCAAGAACACAACAAAACAGATCACAAGGTTGACTAAGAAAATAAATACAGAACCTTACAAGATGTAGTTTAAAGAGAGCAGAGTTGGAGAGCCTTGCACCTTCTCTTGAGCCGTTTTTATAGCCTACCTTTTAGGAGTGGGAAGATTCCCAGCAGGGTCAGACAGCCAGGGAAAACCAGTTTACTGTGCTCAGGTGAATCATGTAGTAACCAAAAAAGTGTTGAACAAATCAAAATATATTTTAGATTTTATATTGATCAAAGTAGCCACCCCTTGCCTTGATGACAGTTTTGCACACGCTTGGAATTCTCTCAACCAGCTTCATTAGGTATGCTATTCCAACAGTCTTGAAGGAGTTACCACACTTTACTCTCCGCTCCAACTCATCCCAAACCATCTCAGTTGGGTTGAGATCGCGTGATTGTGGGGCCAGGTCATCTGATGCAGCACTATCACTCTCCTTCTCGGTCAAATAGAAATGTGTTTTGGCTCATTGTCCTGTAAAAAACAAATGATTGACCCACTAAGCGCAAACCAGATGGGATTGCATATCGCTGCAGAATGCTGTGGTAGCCATCCTGTGGTAGCCATACGGACTAAGTGTTCCTTGAATTGTAAATAAATCACAGACAGTGTCCTCCATGCGTCACGGTGGTAACCACACATGTGGAGATCATTTGTTCACCTACTCCTTTTGGAAACAAAAATCTCACATTTGTACTCATCATACCAAAGGCAGATTTCCACCCGTTTAATGTCCATTGCTCGTGTTTCTTGGACCAAGCAAGTCCCTTCTTATTATTGGTGTCCTTTAGTAGTGCTCTCTTTGCAGCAATTTGATCATGAAGGCCTGATTCAATCCTCTGAACAGTTGATGTTGAGATGAGTCTCTTACGTGAACTCTGTGAAGCATTTATTTGGGCTGCAATTTCTGAGGCTGGTAACTCTAATGAACGTATCTTCTGCAGCAGAGGTAACTCTGGGTCTTCTTGTCCTGTGGCAGTCTTCATGAGAGCCAGATTCATCATAGCACTTTATGGTTCTTGAAGAAACGTTCAAAGTTCTTGACATTTTCTGGATTGACTGATCTTAAAGTAATGATGGACTGTCATTTCTCTTTGCTTATTTGAGCTGTTCTTGGATTTGGTCTTTTACCAAATAGAGATATATTCTGTATACCAACCCTACCTTGTCACAACACAACTGATTGGCTCAAAACGAAAATACCACAAATTAAAACTTCTTATGGCTGAAATCCCGTTAAAGGGATCGATATAAATCAACTGTAAATTTCTGTGTTCCTCAAGGTTCCATTCTAGGACCACCAATGTTTTCACTATATATTTTACCTCTTGGGGATGTCATTTGAAAACATAATGTTAACTTTCACTGCTATGCGGATGACACACAGCTGTACATTTCAATGAAACATGGTGAAGATCAGTAGTTCCAAAAACATCCGGTGATTTTTCAGAGAGCCACATCAATTCACAGAAATACTCATTATAAACGTTGATGAAAATACAAGTTTTGTACATGGAAATATAGATAAACCTCTCCTTAATGCAACCGCTGTGTCAGATTTCATAAAAGCTTTACGTAAAAAGCAAACCATGCAATAATCTGAGTACGGTGCTCAGAGACCCAACAAGCCAAAAAGATATCCGCCATATTGTGCAGTCAACAGAAGTCAGAAAGAACATTATAAATATTCACTTACTTTTGATGATCTTCATCAGAATGCACTCCCAGGAATCCCAGTTCCACAATAAATGTTTGATTTGTTCGATAATGTCCATCATTTATGTCCAAATAGCTACTTTTGCTTTAGCGCGTTTGGTAAACAAATCAAAACTCATGAAGCGCGTTCACTACTTGCAGATGAAATGTCAAAAAGTTATTTTACAGTCCGTAGAAACATGTCTAACAATGTATAGAATCAATCTTTAGGATGTTTTTAACATGAATCTTCAATAATGTTCCAACCTTGGAATTCCTTTGTCTTCAGAAAGGCAAATGGAACGGGAGCTACCTCTCATGTGAATGCGCATGACCAGCTTGTGGCTGCTGGCAGACTCATTCCCCTCTCATTCAGCCCCCCTTCACAGTAGAAGCCTCAAACAAGTTTCTAAACATTCTTGACATCTAGTGGAAGCCTTATGAAGTGCAACATGACCAATATCCCATTGTATCTTCAATAGTGGCTGAGTTGAGAATGGACCAACCTCAGATTTCCCACTTCCTTGTTGGTTTTCTATCCAAATATACCAATGATATGCATATATTAGCAACTGGGACTGAGGAGCAGGCAGTTTACTCTGGGCACCTTAGTCATCCAAGATACTCAATACTGCCCCCAGCCATATGGCACACCTGTTCATTGAAATGCATTCGAGGTGACTACCTCATGAAGCTGGTTGAGAGAATGCCAAGTGTGTGCAAAGCTGTCATCAAGGCAAAGGGTGTCTACTTTGAAGAATCTCAAATATGTAGTACATTTTGATTTATTTAACACTTTTTTGGTTACTACATTATTCCATATGTGTTATTTCATAGTTTTGATATCTTCACTATTATTCTACAATGTATAAAATAGTAAAAATAAAGAGAAACACTTGAATACGGAGCTTTGTCCAAACTTTTGACTGGTACTGTATATATTTACAAACAAACAAAATATGGCCAATTGGAAATTATGCAGACATTTACTTTGATGGAAGCCACAATCTATCAATATTAAAGCTGATCTATCCAAAACATGTTTTTGATATATATATTATGCCCCCCCCACTTCTAAAACCAAAGTTACGCACGCCCCTGGCTGATATCATCTGAAAAAAGCATGCCCCATTCAAAAAATGTAGAACTAAGAACAGATATAGCCCTTGGTTCACTCCTGACCTAACTGCCCTTTACCAGCACAAAAACATCCTGTGGCGTTCTTGGACACTGTAAATCCATGGAGAATAAGAGCATCTCCTCCCAGCTACCCACTGCACTGAGGCTAGTAAACACTGTCACCACCGATAAATCCACGATAATTGAACATTTCAATAAGCATTTTTCTACGGCTGGCCATGCTTTCCACCTGGCCACCCCTGCCCCAGTCAACAGCCCTGCACCCCCACAGCAACTTGCCCAAGGCTCCTCCATTTCCCCTTCACCCAAATCCAGATAGCTGATGTTCTGAAAGAGTTGCAAAAACTGGACCCCTACAAATCAGCTGGGCTAGACAATCTGGACCCGCTCTTTCTAAAATTATAAGACGCAATTGTTGCAACCCCTATTACTAGCCTGTTCAACCTCTCTTTCGTATCGTCTGAGATCCCCAAAGATTGGAAAGCTGCGAGTGGTCATCCCCCGCTTCAATGGGGGAGACACTCTAGAACCAAACCGTTACAGACCGATATCTATCCTACCCTGCCTTTCTAAAGTCTTCGAAAGCCAAGTTAACAAACAGATCACCACCATTTTGATTCCCACCGTACCTTCTCCGCTATGCAATCTGTTTTCCGATGCTGGTCATGGGTGCACCTCAGCCACGCTCAAGGTCTTAAATTATATCATGACCACCATCAATAAAAGACAATAGTGTGCAGCCGTATTCATCGACCTGGCCCAGGCTTACGACTCTGTCAATCACCACATTCTTATCGGCAGACTCAACTGCCTTGGTTTCTCAAATGACTGCCTCGCCTTGTTCACCAACTACTTCTCATGCAGAGTGCACTGTGTCAAATCGGAGGGCCTGTTTTCCGGACCTCTGCCAGTCTCTATGGGGTTGCCACAGGGTTAAATTCTCGGGCCGACTCTATTCTCTGTATGCATTAATGATGTCGCTCTTGCTGCTGGTGATTCTCTGATCCACCTCCACGCAGATGACACATTCTGTATACATCTGACCCTTCTTTGGACACTGTGTTAACAAACCTCCAGACGAGCTTCAATGCAATACAACTCTCCTTCCATGGCCTCCAACTGCTCTTAAATGCAAGTAAAACTAAATGCATGCTCTTCAACCCATCGCTGCCCGCACCTGCCCGCCCGTCCAGCATCACTACTCTGGACGGTTCTGACATAGAATATACGGACAACTACAAATACCTAGGTGTCTGGTAAGACTGTAAACTGTAATCCAAAATTAAATCTAGAATTGGCTTCCTTTAGCAACAAAGCCTCCTTCACTCATGCTGCCAAACATACCCTCATAAAATTGACAATCCTACTGATCCTTGACTTCGGCGATGTCATTTACAAAATAGCCTCCAACAATCTACTCAGCAAATTGGATGCAGTCTATCACAGTGCCATTCGTTTTGTCACCAAAGCCCCATACACTACCCACCACTGCGACCTGTATGCTCTCGTTGGCTGGCCCTCGCTTCATATTCATCGCCTAACCCACTGGCTCCAGGTCATCTATAAGTCTTTGCTAGGTAAAGCCCCACCTTCTTTCAGCTCGCTGGTCACCATTGCAACACCCACCCATGGCACGCGCTCCAGCAGGTATATTTCACTGGTCACCCCCAAAGCTAATTCCTTCTTTGGCCTCCTTTCCTTCCAGTTCTCTGCTGCCAACGACTGGAACGAATTGCAAAAATCCCTGAAGCTCATATCTCTCTCACTAACTATAAGCATCAACTGTCAGAGCAGCTCAGAGATCATTGCAGCTGTACATAGCACATCTGAAATACCCCATCCAAATACCTCATCCCCATATTGTAACGGTTTTCCTCTTCTGAGGAGGAGGAGTAGGAAAGATCGGACCAATGCACAGCGTGGTAAGTGTCCATATTTTTTATGAAATGTAACCGAACACTGAATACAAAAGAACAAGAGAAATACATGAAAACCGAAACAGTTCTGTATGGTTAAACACAGACACAGAAAACAACTACCCACAAATCATAGTGTGAAAACAGGCTACCTAAGTATGGTTCTCAATCAGAGACAACGATCGACAGCTGCCTCTGATTGGGAACCATACCAGGCCAAACACAGAAATACATAACCTAGAATACACAACATAGAATGCCCAACCAACTCACGCCCTGACCAAACTAAAACAGAGACATAAAAAAGGAACTAAGGTCAGGACGTGACACATATTGTCATTTTTATTTTTACTCCTTTGCACCCCAGTATCTCTACTTGTACATTCATCTTCTGCACATCTATCACTCCAGTGTTTAATTGCTATTTTGTAATTACTTCGCCACTATGGCCTATTTATTGCCTTACCTTCCTAATCTTGCCTCATTTGCACACACTGTATATATATATTTTTTTTTCTATTGTGTTATTGACTGTACATTTGTTTATTCCATGTGTAACTGTGTTGTTGTTTGTGTCGCACTGCTTTGCTTTATCTTGGCCAGGTTACAGTTGTAAATGAGAACTTGTTCTCAACTGGCCTACCTGGTTAAATAAAGGTGAAATAAAAAATATATATTTTTAAATGGATTTTTAAAAATGTATCTATGTAATAAAAATGAATGAATGAACTCGGTGTAGTAAAAATTAATGAATGAACTCTCCTTGAAGTTCAATCTCCTTGAAGTTCAGTCTTCAGTCTCTCCTCTACCTGGAGTATGCGCACAGTTTAGAGGGAATATTGCCCATAACATGATGCAGCCACTACCATACTTAAAAATATGAGGAGTGGTACTCAGTGATATGTTGCGTTGGATTTTGCCCCAAACATAACGCTTTGTATTCAAGACAAAAAATTAATTTCTTTGTCCAATGATTTGCAATTTTACGTAAGTGCCTTGTTGGAAACAGGATGCATTTAAAAAATATATGTTTTATTCTGTACAGGCTTCCTTCTTTTCACTATCATTTAGGTTAGTATTGTGGAGTAGCCACAATGTTGTTGATCCATCCTCAGTTTTCTCATATCACAACCATTAAACTTAACCATTAAACATATCACAACCACACAACCAGTAACTGTTTTGGACTCTTTGTGAAATCCCTGAACAGTTTCCTTCCTCTCCGGCAACTGAGTATCTGTATCTTTGTAGTGACTGGGTGTATTGATACACCATCCAAAGCTTAATAACTTTACCACGCTCAAAGGGATATTCAGCGATTTTTTACACATCTACCAATCGCTTTCCTTCTTTGTGAGGCATTGAAAAACATCCCTGGGCTTTGTTATTGAATTTGTGCTAGAAATTAACTAAGAAATCCAGGAACCTTACAGATAATTGTATGTGTAGGGTACAGAGATGGTGTAGTCATTCAAATGATTGAACACGGAATGAGTCCATGGAACTTATTATGCAATTTGTTAAGCACATTTTTACTGCTGAATGTTTTTAGGCTTGCCATAAAAAGGGGTTGAATACATATTGACTCAAGACATTTCATTTTTTCATTTTTTATTAATGTCAAGTGTGCTCCCTCTCCGGCCTCAAGGTCACCAGGCTGCTCGTTATGGTGCGCACACCTATCACCAGCTTTACACGCATCTGTGTGTAATGACACTCACCTGGACTCCATCACCTCCTTGATTACCTGCCCTTTATATGTCACTCCCATTGGTTGCTCCCCCAGTCGTCATTGTTTCTCTCTCTTTCCTGTCTGTAGGTTGTTCATGTTTTTTGTTTTGTATTATGTTCTGTTTATTTTATTAGAACATTCACTCCCTCAACTTGCTTCCCGACTCAGCGCACTCGTTGCAATTCATTCCAAAAATGTCCTACAAACAAAATTCAACGTTGACATGATGGGGTATTGTGTGTAGATCAGTGACACAATTTAATCAAATGACAATTCAGGCTGTAACACAGCAACATGTGGAAAAAGTCAAGGGGTGTGAATACTTTCTGAAGGCCCTGTATAACTGAGTCTTGTCTGGTACTCACCTGGAGTCAGGCATGCACTCTGCATCTTGTGTAAGATACTTTTAATATTTAGTTTGATATTATACTACATCATCTGTTAGGAAATTATTATTTATTTACAGGCTCTATGTTATTAGTATTTAATAGCACAGAGACACACGTGATGCAAAGGAGTAATTCACATTGGTCCAATACAGTTCACGTTTGGGTTCATTTTATCATCACATTTTCTCATCATAATGCATTTGTCACGTGCTTCATAAACAACAGGTGTAGACTAACAGTGAAATGCTTACTTACGGGTCCTTTCTCAACAACAGGTGTAGACTAACAGTGAAATGCTTACTTGCTGGTCCTTTTCCAACAACAGGTGTAGACTAACAGTGAAATGCTTACTTACTGGTCCTTTTCCAACAACAGGTGTAGACTAACAGTGAAATGCTTACTTACTGGTCCTTTTCCAACAACAGATGTAGACTAACAGTGAAATGCTTACTTACTGGTCCTTTTCCAACAACAGGTGTAGACTAACAGTGAAATGCTTACTTACGGGTCCTTTCTCAACAACAGGTGTAGACTAACAGTGAAATGCTTACTTGCTGGTCCTTTTCCAACAACAGGTGTAGACTAACAGTGAAATGCTTACTTACTGGTCCTTTTCCAACAACAGGTGTAGACTAACAGTGAAATGCTTACTTACTGGTCCTTTTCCAACAACAGGTGTAGACTAACAGTGAAATGCTTACTTACGGGTCCTTTCTCAACAACAGGTGTAGACTAACAGTGAAATGCTTACTTACTGGTCCTTTTCCAACAACAGGTGTAGACTAACAGTGAAATGCTTACTTACTGGTCCTTTTCCAACAACAGGTGTAGACTAACAGTGAAATGCTTACTTACTGGTCCTTTTCCAACAACAGGTGTAGACTAACAGTGAAATGCTTACTTACGGGTCCTTTCTCAACAACAGGTGTAGACTAACAGTGAAATGCTTACTTACTGGTCCTTTTCCAACAACAGGTGTAGACTAACAGTGAAATGCTTACTTACTGGTCCTTTTCCAACAACAGGTGTAGACTAACAGTGAAATGCTTACTTACTGGTCCTTTTCCAACAACAGGTGTAGACTAACAGTGAAATGCTTACTTACGGGTCCTTTTCCAACAACAGGTGTAGACTAACAGTGAAATGCTTACTTACGGGTCCTTTCTCAACAACAGGTGTAGACTAACAGTGAAATGCTTACTTACTGGTCCTTTTCCAACAACAGGTGTAGACTAACAGTGAAATGCTTACTTACGGGTCCTTTTCCAACAACAGGTGTAGACTAACAGTGAAATGCTTACTTACTGGTCCTTTTCCAACAACAGGTGTAGACTAACAGTGAAATGCTTACTTACGGGTCCTTTTCCAACAACAGGTGTAGACTAACAGTGAAATGCTTACTTACTGGTCCTTTTCCAACAACAGGTGTAGACTAACAGTGAAATGCTTACTTACGGGTCCTTTTCCAACAACAGGTGTAGACTAACAGTGAAATGCTTACTTTCGGGTCCTTTTCCAACAACAGGTGTAGACTAACAGTGAAATGCTTACTTACGGGTCCTTTTCCAACAACAGGTGTAGACTAACAGTGAAATGCTTACTTACTGGTCCTTTTCCAACAACTTACTTACTGGTCCTTTCTCAACAATGCAGAGTTAAAGATTTCAAATAAAAAAATTAAATAGTGACACGAGAAATAAATACACAGTGAATAACGCATAACAATGACGAGTAAAAAGAACATTTCTATATACAGAGAGTACCAGAACCGAGGGATATACAACATCCCCATAATATACAGCCGCATAGATAAGAACAACTGAAACAGTACACATAATATCTAATTATAATTATACTAATGCTTTCTTCCACTAAACCACTAATAAAATGCATTTAGCTGAAGTCTGCGTTTCAGATGACAGTTCCCATTAACATTCATAGGACTTGGTTTGAGCCAATCCTGTCTGATAGAGGATAAGAAAATTATTGTTTAATCCTATTTAGATAAGAGTGTGTGTGTTTGGACAAGTCGGAGAAAAGCTGACAGAGAGAGGCAGTCATAAGATTGGATCTCCCCTGTAACAGTAGCACTAACACGCACACACGCACACGCACGCACGCACACACACACGCACACACACAAAGGCCTCATCAGACCTGCCAGTGGAAGCCATTTGGATTACAGATGGACATGGATGTTAAAGTCTCTCCATGCCATTCATATAAATGGATGAAAATAATATTCAGGGCTCATGTCATGTCCCAGCGATATTATCTCTATGAGATATGAAGAGCTTGCCGAGGCGACAAAATCCCTCCATCCAGGAAAAGAGAAACCCTGTCAACTCCCCCTCACTGACTGATCTCCCTCTGATTGTTTTCTATTGCCTCTATGTATTTTCTTTGTGAGAGTCATCTCTGATACGGATAGCGGCTCATGTCAGCCGTAACCACCCAGTGTAGTGTGTTTGAATATTTCTTGAAAAAGAAATGAACAAACATCATGTACTGACAGGTCAGTTTGTTGGTCAGATGTTATTGGTTCTTCGCCTGTTCCCATAGGAGAACCCTTTTTGGTTCTATGTAGAACCCTTTTTTAGGATTATGGCTAGGGTTAGAGTTAGGAATATCGCTAGGGTTAGGATTATGGCTAGGGTTAGGGTTAGGATTATGGCTACGGTTAAGATTATGGCTAGGGTTAGGATTATGGCTAGGGTTAGTGTTAGGATTATGGCTAGGGTTAGGATTAGGATTATGGCTAGGGTTAGGATTATGGCTAGGGTTAGGGTTAGGATTATGGCTACGGTTAAGATTATGGCTAGGGTTAGGATTATGGCTAGGGTTAGTGTTAGGATTATGGCTAGGGTTAGGATTAGGATTATGGCCAGGGTTAGGGTTAGGATTATGGCTACGATTAGGATTATGGCTAGGGTTAGGATTATGGCTACGGTTAGGATTATGGCTAGAGTTAGGATTATGGCTAGGGTTAGGGTTAGGATTATGGCTAGGGTTAGGATTATGGCTAGGGTTAGGGTTAGGATTATGGTTAGGGTTAGGATTATGGCTAGGGTTAGGATTATGGCCATGAGGCTATGGTTGAGGCTAGGGTTAGGGTTGAACTGGGATGTGGACATGAGGCTAGGGTTGAGGCTAGGGTTAGGGTTGAACTGGGATGTGGACATGAGGCTATGGTTGAGACTATGGTTAGGGTTGAACTGGGATGTGGACATGAGGCTATGGTTGAGGCTAAGGTTAGAGTTGAACTGACATATGGACATGAGGCTAGGGTTGAGGCTCGGGTTAGGGTTGAACTGGGATGTGGACATGAGGCTAGGGTTGAGGCTAGGGTTAGGGTTGAACTGGGATGTGGACATGAGGCTAGGGTTGAGGCTAGGGTTAGGGTTGAACTGGGATATGGACATGAGGCTAGGGTTGAGGCTAAGGTTAGGGTTGAACTGGGATGTGGACATGAGGCTAGGGTTGGGGCTATGGTTAGGGTTGAACTGGGATACGGACATGAGGCTAGGGTTGAGGCTAAGGTTAGAGTTGAACTGGGATGTGGACATGAGGCTAGGGTTGAGGCTGGGGTTAGGGGTGAACTGGGATATGGACATGAAGCTAGGGTTGAGGCTAGGGTTAGGGTTGAACTGGGATATGGACATGAAGCTAGGGTTGAGGCTAAGGTTAGGGTTGAACTGGGATACGGACATGAAGCTAGGGTTGAGGCTAGGGTTAGGGTTGAACTGGGATACGGACATGAAGCTAGGGTTGAGGCTAGGGTTAGGGTTGAACTGGGATACGGACATGAAGCTAGGGTTGTGGCTAGGGTTAGGGTTGAACTGGGATATGGACATGAAGCTAGGGTTGAGGCGAAGGTTAGGGTTGAACTGGGATACGGACATGAAGCTAGGGTTGAGTCTAGGGTTAGGGTTTAACTGGGATATGGACATGAAGCTAGGGTTGAGGCTAGGGTTAGGGTTGAACTGGGATATGGACATGAAGCTAGGGTTGAGGCTAGGGTTAGGGTTGAACTGGGATACGGACATGAAGCTAGGGTTGAGGCTCGGGTTAGGGTCGAACTGGGATATGGACATGAAGCTAGGGTTGAGGCTAGGGTTAGGGTTGAACTGGGATACGGACATGAAGCTAGGTTTGAGGCTAGGGTTAGGGTTGAACTGGGATACGGACATGAAGCTAGGGTTGAGGCTAGGGTTAGGGTTGAACTGGGATACGGACATGAAGCTAGGGTTGAGGCTAGGGTTAGGGTTGAACTGGGATGTGGACATGAGGCTAGGGTTGAGGCTAAGGTTAGAGTTGAACTGGGATGTGGACATGAGGCTAGGGTTGAGGCTAGGGTTAGGGTTGAACTGGGATATGGACATGAAGCTAGGGTTGAGGCTAGGGTTAGGGTTGAACTGGGATACGGACATGAAGCTAGGGTTGAGGCTAGGGTTAGGGTTGAACTGGG
The DNA here is from genome assembly GCF_023373465.1 of Oncorhynchus keta. Taxonomy (NCBI): domain Eukaryota; kingdom Metazoa; phylum Chordata; class Actinopteri; order Salmoniformes; family Salmonidae; genus Oncorhynchus; species Oncorhynchus keta. Next base: position 28,245,033 of record NC_068427.1, on the reverse strand, counting down.
ATATGGACATGAAGCTAGGGTTGAGGCTAGGGTTAGGGTTGAACTGGGATATGGACATGAAGCTAGGGTTGAGGCTAGGGTTAGGGTTGAACTGGGATATGGACATGAAGCTAGGGTTGAGGCTAGGGTTAGGGTTGAACTGGGATATGGACATGAAGCTAGGGTTGAGGCTAAGGTTAGGGTTGAACTGGGATATGGACATGAAGCTAGGGTTGAGGCTAGGCTTAGGGTTGAACTGGGATATGGACATGAAGCTAGGGTTGAGGCTAAGGTTAGGGTTGAACTGGGATATGGACATGAAGCTAGGGTTGAGGCTAGGGTTAGGGTTGAACTGGGATATGGACATGAAGCTAGGGTTGAGGCTAAGGTTAGGGTTGAACTGGGATATGGACATGAAGCTAGGGTTGAGGCTAGGCTTAGGGTTGAACTGGGATATGGACATGAAGCTAGGGTTGAGGCTAGGGTTAGGGTTGAACTGGGATATGGACATGAAGCTAGGGTTGAGGCTAGGGTTAGGGTTGAACTGGGATATGGACATGAAGCTAGGGTTGAGGCTAGGGTTAGGGTTGAACAGGGATATGGACATGAAGCTAGGGTTGAGGCTAAGGTTAGGGTTGAACTGGGATATGGACATGAAGCTAGGGTTGAGGCTAGGGTTAGGGTTGAACTGGGATATGGACATGAAGCTAGGGTTGAGGCTAAGGTTAGGGTTGAACTGGGATATGGACATGAAGCTAGGGTTGAGGCTAGGCTTAGGGTTGAACTGGGATATGGACATGAAGCTAGGGTTGAGGCTAGGGTTAGGGTTGAACTGGGATATGGACATGAAGCTAGGGTTGAGGCTAGGGTTAGGGTTGAACTGGGATATGGACATGAAGCTAGGGTTGAGGCTAGGGTTAGGGTTGAACTGGGATATGGACATGAAGCTAGGGTTGAGGCTAGGGTTAGGGTTGAACTGGGATATGGACATGAAGCTAGGGTTGAGGCTAGGGTTAGGGTTGAACTGGGATATGGACATGAAGCTAGGGTTGAGGCTAGGGTTAGGGTTGAACTGGGATATGGACATGAAGCTAGGGTTGAGGCTAGGGTTAGGGTTGAACTGGGATACGGACATGAAGCTAGGGTTGAGGCTAGGGTTAGGGTTGAACTGGGATACGGACATGAAGCTAGGGTTGAGGCTAGGGTTAGGGTTGAACTGGGATATGGACATGAAGCTAGGGTTGAGGCTAGGGTTAGGGTTGAACTGGGATACGGACATGAAGCTAGGGTTAGGAAGATAGAGCAGAACTCACCAAGGACTTAGGTTCTCCTCATCAGATACAGTGAGGTCCAGGCAAGAAGACACTTGTAAGCATACACACACACAAGTGCACAAACACATGTCTGCACAGACACCTGCAAGCACAAAATTACGCACTCACATACAGAAGCATCATGTCAATTTAAACGAACAGGGCACGGACCTCCTCCACATACCCATGTGTACTTCTGGACTCACACACAAACCATACTGGCCCATTGTTTGGACTTCAGCCCATCTGTCAGACTAGTCCCTGGTGTGATTCCTACTATTTTCCCCATCCAGGAAAACTTCCCTCATTCAGTATCTGCACGGTAAAAAAATGACTATTCTTATCAATTAATGTGGTTATTATTACAATAAGCATTTAACTGTCTACAAGCTCTCACAGTCTCACATCAGAATTAGACGCTCATCCATGTTTCTCAAACGTCAAATGTTGAAGTTTAGGCATTACCTCAATGGTTAAGATTTGGGATAGGGTTCAAACAAAAATATAATAAATATCTTTCTATTGCTGGATTCGAACATGTATCCTTTGGAATCAGGGGGAGACGCTTACGCCCATCTGGATCCCCGTCCACAAAACTCACAGCACTCACTGTTGCCCCTAGTGGCCGGCTCCAACGTCATCTCCCGACATCCTCAGACATGGATGGACTTTGAACACTGAGATCAGGGGTGAACTGCCTGTTCACTGTAGTTCCACTATTAAACCCAGCCAGCAATTAAACATGAGGCAATACTACATTACTCAATTTATCTTCCCCAGCAAATTAGGTCAATGATGATGTTTTTGTTTCCACACACACGCCTGCACACATACGCACACAGGCATGGACATGGACATGGACATGGACACACACACACACACACACACACACACACACACACACACACACACACACACACACACACACACACACACACACACACACACACACACACACACACACACACACACACACACACACACACACACACACACACACACACACACACACACACACACGCAACATACACACACTACACTATGAGAAGTTGCTGCTAAACTCTCCTAGGTAGTAATGTGTTGTAGAGAAAGTTGGAGGACCACATGCGTCATTCCATTGCGGGCCGACTGTCTGCGGGTTTTCGCTCCTCCCTTGCACTTGATTGATTAGTAATTAGTAAAGAACTCCCCTCAGCTGGTTGTGTAGTTGAAAGGAAAAAACTAAAAACCCACAGACACTCAGCCCTCCATGGAATGAGTTTGACACCCTTGCCCCAGACCATCAGACCTGCTCCCCTGTTGGAGCTTAACATTTGCACTATATCCTGCATTTACATCTGCAACCCTGTTCATGTGAATAATAAACTCTCTCTCTCTCTCTCTCTCTCTCTCTCTCTCTCTCTCTCTAATCCTCCATCATACGCTCAGTTTTTACCTCAGAAGAAGTCTGATAAAACGTCTGAGGAGGAGAAACAGATTGTCATATACATCCACTAGGATTGGTTTATCTAAATACATGTGTATGAATTCTTTATCCCTGCCACCCTTTATCCTTTATCCCTTTAACTATCCTGTCAGGTATTTACTGTCATTTCCAGTTATCCACTTGTGATTGGTCAAGAGAAAAGAGTCTAAAGGAAAACCCTGGGCTGGCGTGACTTATAGAAACCTATTCCTGCATGAAATACCACCTCAAACACCACCCAGTCTGAGTCTGTGTGTGTGTGTGTGACCATGCAGTCGTCCATGGCAAAGACAGGAATGTACCATCAAGGCCAAATGGCCATTCTCAAACGTCCTTGTGTTCTGTGTGTAGCAGCCACACACTGGCCAGGCTAAAACCCTGTGGCAGTGATGGATTCCTCCCTGTACAGTATTCAGTGAAACACTGGGATACACATAATTCCCACCCAGTCACAGCAATATACACATGCGCACATGCGCGAGCGCGCACACACACACACCCACACCCACACCCACACACACACACACACACACACACACACACACACACACACACACACACACACACACACACACACACACACACACACACACACACACACACACACACACACACACACACACACACACACACACACACACACGTTATCACAGACGTGGCATGCAAAGGTGTGTGTGTGCCTGTGTGCATGGCCCTAACTACATATGAGGACACCAAGGTCCTTACCGAGGTAATATTTTCTAATTTGAAATAAAAATGATATTTTGTACACCATAAAGAAAATAAATTACAGTTCAACATCTAACATTGCTCCCAGTGTTGATCAACGCACAGAATGCTTATATTCTTGACCTGACTGAGTTCTAATCGCGCCAGGCTCTTTGCCAACGAGTGGAATAATGAACAGTGGTTTGTTCGTTATGTTCATCGGCATCCCCTGGATTTGCCTTCTAATAGCACATTCACCACTCTCTCAAACGGCTCTGCCATCTCATGGTAGCACAGTCCGAGGGCCTGAGACATTTAACGAACTACCCCAGCTCGCAGTCAGCTCACTAGAGAAACAGGCTAAACTAGAGACGCTGCTGACAGTGTGCGAGATGCCGGACAAAAGGCCATTTTAAAAACGTCCCATGACTCCTGCTGTGTCTACAGACATCCCCCAAACAAACAAAAACTGTCTCTCTGAGAATGAGTGCACAACTTGTAGTCGCTTACTGATATGTCAGTCAGGTGGCTAGCTGTCGGCAGAGACTTCTATTGCAGTAATGTTGAAGGGCTCTGGCTAGTATTCCTTATCCAAGAAGGATGAAGTAAGAAGCTAACGTTAAACGGATTCTACCTCAGCTGGAGCAAAAAATAGGCTACCAAGTTCTAATGATAACTTTGCTATCAAAGAGTAGGCTACTGAGGTGCTCAGTGGTGAGGCTGAGGCAGGCTGCAATGCATGCAGGAGGAAGCAGGAGGAAGCAGAGGAGACAGAGAGAGAGAGAGAGAGAGAGAGAGAGAGAGAGAGAGAGAGAGAGAGAGAGAGAAAGTAAGCAGATAGAAGTTAGCACAATGGTTCCCAAACCTAGGGTTCGGGATGTACTAATCTTATCAAACAAGTTAGGAACTTAAAAAAAAGAAGATATGTTTCAGTATGAACATCTGGACATGGCCTGTCTTCCCTACAGGCCTACATTAACACGCAATCAAACAGCAAACAACACAGTATCATATGTTTTTGTTGATTTGTTTTATCCATTTTTACCACTATGTCACTGATATTAATACGAGGAAGGAAGCCCAACCCCCTTTCTGGACCTATCCTAGTTACAGCCCTGCCTGTGTGTGTTGCGTGTGTGTGTGTGCGTGTGTGTGTGTGCGTGCGTGCGTTTGTTTGTTTGTGTGTGTGCGCGTGCGTGTGTGTGCGTGCTTGGGTATAGATAGAGACCTTAGTGACTCTATGAGACCACTTGATTTCAGCCCTATTACAGAGATTCCTGTCAGGACAGGGACACAGTCAACATAATGACTAGATGAGAGAGACTGAAAGAGGGACACAGGGAGGGAAGGAGATGGAGGAGAATGGTATGGAAGGAGGGAGTGAGGTAGGTAGGGGAGGGGGGAATTAGGTTACGGAGGGAGGATAGTATGGAGGGAGGAAGGCATGGAGGAAAAGGAAGAGGAGGAGGAATATTCATACAGGGTGGTGACAGTGAAAAGAGAAAAGTACAGCTGTTGCACCAGAGTGGTTGATACATAACACAACCACACCCAACAACATTCTCTCTTTTCCTTTTCACTGTCTTGGATCCTACTGTTTCCCTGTGGGAATATCCATTCTTCTTTCTGTCTCTGTCTGTCTCTCTCTGTATCTCTCCTCATCACTTATCCTGATTGTCATCCCTCTTGCCATGCCTGTCTGCACATCACTCCCAGTCTACCTCTCCTCTCCATCCCTCCATCACTCCACCCCTTGTCAGTTCTGTTTGCTACTGAAACCAGGTACAGATGTCGTATCTTAATTTGATCACTCTTTTGTTGCTGAGAATTCCTGCACAGTAGGAAATGCAAACTTTTAGTGTCTTCAAGGTTTAAAAAGGCTTAAAAAGTTTTTAAAAAGACTTTATTTGCCCTAATGAAAAATGTATCAACCCCTACAAAAAAAGTCCATTAATTATAATCCACATAATAATTCCCATTTCCTGTTACTTCAGGATTATTTTCCTGCTGTAGCAAAATTACTCAAATTAAGATCCTACATCTGTAGGCATGAGACAGAGCATTTCCCGTTGTTAGTATCTAAATGGATGCTATGGTTTACAGGTTTCTGCAGCAGCGCTTTGTCATCATGATGAAGCACTCAGACAAAGCGTAAACGCTGCAGCTAACTACCCTGGCCTGTGACTGATGATAGCCAAACCACATACTAGCCTCCCATAACTGTGGAGCTAAACAGATACACTACTTAGTCACCACAGCAAAAGGGCCAGATGAGAAAGGAGATGCTGGGTGAGGAACTAAACTGAGGAGCAAGGGTTGTATTATATCAAAGATAGCCAGTAATTACATAGGGTTATAGTAGACTGGAAAGGATTGTTACTGTGAGGTGAAATGGCCATAACCTTGGGAAGACAAAGAGATATATCATGATGCAAGCAGGTGATAAAGAGAGGCTGGCTGGGTTATTTTTCACCAGGTGCTACGGTGTGGGAGGGAGAGAGAGGGGCAGGCTGGGTTATTTTTCACCAGGTGCTACGGCGTGGGAGGGAGAGAGAGGGGCAGGCTGGTTTATTTTTCACCAGGTGCTACCGGTGTGGGAGGGAGAGAGAGGGGCAGGCTCGGTTATTTTTCACCAGGTGCTACGGTGTGGGAGGGAGAGAGAGGGGCAGGCTCGGTTATTTTTCACCAGGTGCTACCGGTGTGGGAGGGAGAGAGAGGGGCAGGCTCGGTTATTTTTCACCAGGTGCTACGGTGTGAGAGGGAGAGAGAGGGGCAGGCTGGGTTATTTTTCACCAGGTGCTACGGTGTGGGAGGGAGAGAGAGGGGCAGGCTGGGTTATTTTTCACCAGGTGCTACGGTGTGGGAGGGAGAGAGAGGGGCAGGCTGGTTTATTTTTCACCAGGTGCTACGGTGTGGGAGGGAGAGAGGCAGGCTGGGTTATTTTTCACCAGGTGCTACGGTGTGGGAGGGAGAGAGAGGGGCAGGCTGGGTTATTTTTCACCAGGTGCTACGGTGTGGGAGGGAGAGAGAGGGGCAGGCTGGGTTATTTTTCACCAGGTGCTACGGTGTGGGAGGGAGAGAGAGGGGCAGGCTGGGTTATTTTTCACCAGGTGCTACGGCGTGGGAGGGAGAGAGGCAGGCTGGGTTATTTTTCACCAGGTGCTACGGTGTGGGAGGGAGAGAGAGGGGCAGGCTGGGTTATTTTTCACCAGGTGCTACGGCGTGGGAGGGAGAGAGAGGGGCAGGCTGGGTTATTTTTCACCAGGTGCTACAGCGTGGGAGGGAGAGAGGCAGGCTGGGTTATTTTTCACCAGGTGCTACAGTGTGGGAGGGAGAAAGGCAGGCTGGGTTATTTTTCACCAGGTGCTACGGCGTGGGAGGGAGAGAGAGGGGCAGGCTGGGTTATTTTTCACCAGGTGCTACGGTGTGGCAGAGAGAGGGGCAGGCTGGGTTATTTTTCACCAGGTGCTACGGCGTGGGAGGGAGAGAGGCAGGCTGGGTTATTTTTCACCAGGTGCTACAGCGTGGGAGGGAGAGAGGCAGGCTGGGTTATTTTTCACCAGGTGCTACGGCGTGGGAGGGAGAAAGGCAGGCTGGGTTATTTTTCACCAGGTGCTACAGCGTGGGAGGGAGAAAGGCAGGCTGGGTTATTTTTATCACTAAGTGCTACAGTGTGGGAGGGAGAGAGAGGGGCAGGCTGGGTTATTTTTCACCAGGTGCTACGGCGTGGGAGGGAGAGAGAGGGGGTAGGCTGGTTTATTTTTCACCAGGTGCTACGGTGTGGGAGAGAGAGAGAGGGGCAGGCTGGGTTATTTTTCACCAGGTGCTACGGTGTGGGAGGGAGAGAGAGGGGCAGGCTCGGTAATTTTTCACCAGGTGCTACCGGTGTGGGAGGGAGAGAGAGGGGCAGGCTCGGTTATTTTTCACCAGGTGCTACGGTGTGAGAGGGAGAGAGAGGGGCAGGCTGGGTTATTTTTCACCAGGTGCTACGGTGTGGGAGGGAGAGAGAGGGGCAGGCTGGGTTATTTTTCACCAGGTGCTACGGTGTGGGAGGGAGAGAGAGGGGCAGGCTGG
>NC_068427.1:28209994-28229994 GCF_023373465.1 Oncorhynchus keta | reverse complement strand
ATTCTTAGATATTACTTGTTAGATATTACTGCACTGTCGGAGCTAGAAACACAAGCATTTCGCTACACCCGCAATAACATCTGCTAAACACGTGTATGTGACCAATAACATTTGATTTGACACACACGCAAGTGTCACACACACACAAATGTCATGAATGCAGCCAATTCCCTAAACTGTTCAGCTCAAACTGTTCAGCTCAGGGTAATTGTTGAGGAAGTTTTAGAGTTGGAATAGAGTAAATACCTAACAGAACCTGGTTGGGTTGTTAATGTCATATTCTGTTCTCATGTTCTCATTAATATAGGGAGTGTGTGTGCGTGTGTATGTGTGTGTGTCTATGGTTATGACATTAATAGGAAATCGAGAGGCTTTATCATTTCCCATTTGGAAATGAGTTTGGTCCTGTCGGAGGGCCAATAAAACAACCTCAGACAGACAGACAGACAGACAGACAGACAGACAGACAGACAGACAGACAGACAGACAGACAGACAGACAGACAGACAGACAGACAGACAGACAGACAGACAGACAGACAGACAGACAGTGAGAGGTGATCAGAGGAGCTATAACTGTATTTGACAATCAACAGTCTTGTTAAAGAGGCGATGCCGGAACCAAACGAGTCATTGTAAACGTCAGGCGGAATTAGCACAGGAATAAAGAGCTTTACCTTTGTGTGTGTGTGAGCAGAGCAGGAAGAAAGGCTGGCTACTTCCTCCCTCCGGAGCCCTTTTGTCTGACGAGGCTCCGGAGAAACAGGGTGTGGCAGCTCTTAATGCTGACAGTGTATGTGCGTGTGAAAGTAATTGGGTATCCAAGCCATACAGCCATGTGCATACATTATATAGACGGTATGGATATACAGTATAATGGATATATTTTGGATTTAGGCAGCATGGATAAAATACAAATTACATTTCTAGTGAATAAATGACCCTGTCTTCTGCAATTACTTTTATCAGTTTTAATATTGCAGGTAGATTGTAGGTTGTATCAATCAAAATCAAATCCAATTTTATTTGTCACATACACATGGTTAGAAGATGTTAATGCGAGTGTAGCGAAATGCTTGTGCTTCTAGTTCCGACAATGCAGTAATAACCAACAAGTAATCTAACTAACAATTTCAAAACTACTGTCTTATACACAGTGTAAGGGGATAAAGAATATGTACATAAGGATATATGAATGAGTGATGGTACAGAGCAGCATAGGCAAGATACAGTAGATGGTATCGAGTACAGTATATACATATGAGATGAGTATGTAAACAAAGTGGCATAGTTAAAGTGGTTAGTGATACATGTATTACATAAGGATGCAGTCGATGATATAGAGTACAGTATATACGTATGCATATGAGATGAATAATGTAGGGTAAGTAACATTATATAAGGTAGCATTGTTTAAAGAGGCTAGTGATATATTTACATAATTTCCCATCAATTCCCATTATTAAAGTGGCTGGAGTTGAGTCAGTGTCAGTGTCAGTGTGTTGGCAGCAGCCACTCAATGTTAGTGGTGGCTGTTTAACTGTCTGATGGCCTTGAGATAGAAGCTGTTTTTCAGTCTCTCGGTCCCAGCTTTGATGCACCTGTACTGACCTCGCCTTCTGGATGATAGCGGGGTGAACAGGCAGTGGCTCGGGTGGTTGATGTCCTTGATGATCTTTATGGCCTTCCTGTGACATCGGGTGGTGTAGGTGTCCTGGAGGGCAGGTAGTTTGCCCCCGGTGATGCGTTGTGCAGACCTCACTACCCTCTTGAGAGCCTTACGGTTGAGGGCGGAGCAGTTGCCGTACCAGGCGGTGATACAGCCCGCCAGGATGCTCTCGATTGTGCATCTGTAGAAGTTTGTGAGTACTTTTGGTGACAAGCCGAATTTCTTCAGCCTCCTGAGGTTGAAGAGGCGCTGCTGCGCCTTCTTCACGATGCTGTCTGTGTGAGTGGACCAATTCAGTTTGTCTGTGATGTGTATGCCGAGGAACTTAAAACTTGCTACCCTCTCCACTACTGTTCCATCGATGTGGATAGGGGGGTGTTCCCTCTGCTGTTTCCTGAAGTCCACAATCATCTCCTTAGTTTTGTTGACGTTGAGTGTGAGGTTATTTTCCTGACACCACACTCCGAGGGCCCTCACCTCCTCCCTGTAGGCCGTCTCGTCGTCGTTGGTAATCAAGCCTACCACAGTTGTGTCGTCCGCAAACTTGATGATTGAGTTGGAGGCGTGCGTGGCCACGCAGTCGTGGGTGAACAGGGAGTACAGGAGAGGGCTCAGAACGCACCCTTGTGGGGCCCCAGTGTTGAGGATCAGCGGGGAGGAGATGTTGTTGCCTACCCTCACCACCTGGGGGCGGCCCGTCAGGAAGTCCAGTACCCAGTTGCACAGGGCGGGGTCGAGACCCAGGGTCTCGAGCTTGATGACGAGCTTGGAGGGTACTATGGTGTTGAATGCCGAGCTGTAGTCGATGAACAGCATTCTCACATAGGTATTCCTCTTGTCCAGATGGGTTAGGGCAGTGTGCAGTGTGGTTGAGATAGCATCGTCTGTGGACCTATTTGGGCGGTAAGCAAATTGGAGTGGGTCTAGGGTGTCAGGTAGGGTGGAGGTGATATGGTCCTTGACTAGTCTCTCAAAGCACTTCATGATGACGGAAGTGAGTGCTACGGGGCGGTAGTCGTTTAGCTCAGTTACCTTAGATTTCTTGGGAACAGGAACAATGGTGGCCCTCTTGAAACATGTGGGAACAGCAGACTGGTATAGGGATTGATTGAATATGTCCTTAAACACACCGGCCAAATGGTCTGCACATGCTCTGAGGGCGCAGCTGGGGATGCCGTCTGGGCCTGCATCCTTGCGAGGGTTAACACGTTTAAATGTCTTACTCACCTCGGCTGAAGTGAAGGAGAGACCGCATGTTTTCGTTGCAGGCCGTGTCAGTGGCACTGTATTGTCCTCACAGCGGGCAAAAAAGTTATTTAGTCTGCCTTGGAGCAAGACATCCTAGTCTGTGACTGGGCTGGATTTCTTCCTGTAGTCCGTGATTGACTGTAGACCCTGCCACATGCCTCTTGTGTCTGAGCCGTTGAATTGAGATTCTACTTTGTCTCTGTACTGACGCTTAGCTTGTTTGATAGCCTTGCGGAGGGAATAGCTGCACTGTTTGTATTCGGTCATGTTACCAGACACCTTGACCTGATTAAAAGCAGTGGTTCGTGCTTTCAGTTTCACGCGAATGCTGCCATCAATCCATGGTTTCTGGTTAGGGAATGTTTTAATCGTTGCTATGGGAACAACATCTTCAACGCACGTTCTAATGAACTCGCACACCGAATCAGCGTATTCGTCAATGTTGTTATCTGACGCAATACGAAACATATCCCAGACCACGTGATGGAAGCAGTCTTGGAGTGTGGAGTCAGCTTGGTCGGACCAGCGTTGGACAGACCTCAGCGTGGGAGACTCTTGTTTTAGTTTCTGTCTGTAGGCAGGGATCAACAAAATGGAGTCGTGGTCAGCTTTTCCGAAAGGGTGGCGGGGCAGAGCCTTATATGCGTCGCGGAAGTTAGAGTAACAATGATCCAAGGTTTTTCCACCCCTGGTTGCGCAATCGATATGCTGATAAAATTTAGGGAGTCTTGTTTTCAGATTAGCCTTGTTAAAATCCCCAGCTACAATGAATGCAGCCTCCGGATAAATGGTTTCCAGTTTGCAAAGAGTTAAATAAAGTTCGTTCAGAGCCATCGATGTGTCTGCTTGGGGGGGTATATACGGCTGTGATTATAATCGAAGAGAATTCTCTTGGTAGATAATGCGGTCTACATTTGATTGTGAGGAATTCTAAATCAGGTGAACAGGATTTGAGTTCCTGTATGTTTCTTTCATCACACCATGTCTCGTTAGCCATAAGGCATACGCCCCCGCCCCTCTTCTTACCAGAAAGGTGTTTGTTTCTGTCGGCGCGATGCGTGGAGAAACCCGTTGGCTGCACCGCCTCGGATAGGGTCTCTCCAGTGAGCCATGTTTCCGTGAAGCAAAGAACATTACAGTCTCCGATGTCCCTCTGGAATGCTACCCTTGCTCGGATTTCATCAACCTTGTTGTGAAGAGACTGGACATTGGCAAGAAGAATGCTAGGGAGTGGTGCACGATGTGCCCGTCTCCGGAGTCTGACCAGAAGACCGCCTCGTTTCCCTCTTTTACGGAGTCGTTTTTTTGGGTCGCTGCATGGGATCCATTCCGTTGTCCTGGTTGAAAGGCAGAACACAGGATCTGCGTCGCGGAAAACATATTCTTGGTCGTACTGATGGTGAGTTGACGCTGATCTTATATTCAGTAGTTCTTCTCGACTGTATGTAATGAAACCTAAGATGACCTGGGGTACTAATGTAAGAAATAACACGTAAAAAAAAAAACTGCATAGTTTCCTAGGAACGCGAAGTGAGGTGGCCATCTCTGTCGGCGCCGGAAGTAGTTTAATTTAAATGTTGGCGTGATTTCTAATCCCCTTATTTTTATTTTTTTCTCTATACTTTCCCCGAACAGACAACAATACTTCTACTGCTACTAACACCTTTTTTCTCTCACATCTATGGTACTTGTTGTTAAATAATTATACATATATTCCTAATTTCATCTTTCTTCAAGTGCTAGATTTTTCCTCACAGTGGCCAATCCACCATTCAATCTGATTTTAACTCCAATCCTCCAATGTTCACAGATGAACCCATCTTTCCTAGTGTAGGCCTTACATTTAGCTATTTCCTTTCGCAATACATCCCTCCATTTTACTGTGATATATTACGAGTGTCCTGAACCTCCCCATTTATAAAATATCTAGCGATATTACCATAAAAATAAATACTTCACCCAAGACTCAAGATTATAATGATATTTCCCATTGACTGATTGTGGTTTTTCAGATCCCTTAACAATTCAGTTTGCAAGTCCATCTGAACCCTGATATTATGGCATAACAACCATTCCTGTACTCCAAAACGAGCCATCGATGGACAGTACCAGAAAATATGTTCTATGTTTTCTCGTGGCAGAGTCTGCACAATGTTCAATATTGAGCATTCTTATTTTTTTGGCAAGTATTTTATATAATAGCTTAAATTGAAATTAACGGATTGGTCAATTGATGTTTTATATGTCAGTTCATAGACCTGATGCCAACTGACTTGAATTTAAGGTATTGCTATCAATTCTTTGACTTTAAGTGAAACTGATACATTTTCCGATTTATACTGATCATTTTAGGCCATTTATCATTTTTAATGGGTGGCAGATAAATAATTTATTCTTTAATTGTCTGTTCCAATTTTGTGGCAAAGTAGCGATGCGTTAGTTATATTTTGTATTGAGCATACAATACATTATATATGCTTTTTCTGGAGAATGAAATTGAAATTGTAAATGAGGATACCAAGGATTAAACAAGGATCCATTGTCAATCCATCGAAAAAGTAAGGCTTTCATCTGCAAAAAGGAAAAGAGCCCACTCTTAAATTTAAGATGGGCCTCTCTTAGTAGCTTGCTAGAAAACCAGTTTGGATTTAAATACAATTGTGGTACAAAGGAGGCTTTAAGAGAGAGGCTTAATGCCTTAATATTTATGCTAGAAATATGCTCATTTAACTTGATCTGGTTTGCCATTCCAAATCAAGTAAATGTTATTTGTCTCGCATGATTTGGAAAAAGGATTCTCCTGGAGTCAGTAGAGTCATGAATAAATATGTAAACTGCGATATAACTAGAGAATGAAGTGGGGTAATCTTCCTGTATATTGATAGGTGTTTCCCTCTCCATGGTTTCAAGATTCTATCTGTTTTGCAACATTTTAAATCAAAGTCAATAGTTGCAAGATCGCTCAAATTTTCCGGGATATGTACACCAAGCACATCAACTTCACCATCCGCCAATTTAATCGGGAGACCACATGGCAATTTAAAGTTTGTATCTTTTAGAGACACAATCCGCAATATAGTACACTTATCATAGGAAAAATGATCCAGGTCATCAATGAGGCTGTTCACGGTTGAAGATTGAGGACTCAAGAGAACTTGAATCTTCGGCGTACATTGATACTTTTGTCTCTAAACCATTCATTTTTAGGCCCTTAATGTTAAACATTATCTGATTTTTAAAGCAAACAGTTCAATGGCCATAATATGGTGACAGAGAGCAACCTTGTTTTACACCTCTTTACAAGTTCTCAGAGAAGTAGCCGTTATTTATTATTTTACACAACGGTTTGTTGTACATTAATTTGACCCATTTTATGAGAGATTCTCCAAAGTTGAGAAAATCCAGGCACTTATAAACAGATTCTAGACATACTGTATCAAATGCTTTCTCAAAATCTGGTCTAAAGATAATACCTGGTTCCCTGCATTCTCAGCTTTCCATTATTTCTAGTAGTTGTCTAATATTCTATTCAATATATCTCCTCTTAAGAATTCCGTCTGATCGGGATGAATAATATCCGATAGGCCCTTTTTCCATCACAACATTGAAGAGTGAGGCGTCTTTGTATTGCCCCCCTGGCTCCTACTTAATATTTCTGATGTAAGTTTTTTTTCTCTGTTGATCGATACCGTTTCTGTTTTGGGATGGAAATGTAATTGAATGGCCTCTAAAGGCACACTTAAAGGAATCCCATACGAACCTGTATTGTACCAGAAAAAGTCTGTTATGAATTCCTTAGTTTTTGCTAAGAAAGTAGTCAGTCAATACACTCTGGTTAAATGTCCAATATCCTCACCCTTGTGGAAAGTATGTCATAGTTACATGGAGGACTATTAGTTGATGAACTGATAACATTCAACCCTCAATTTGTACTTTTTCACTTTTGGCATCATAGGAAGGATACCAGAAACTAATAAATCCGTAGATTTAGAGAGAGAGAGGTGTAGAGAGGAGAGAGGTGGAAAGAGAGAGAGAGGAGGAAAGAGAGAGAGAGAGAGAGATGGGATGAGGAGGGGTTAAAGGCAGAAACCACCAACAAATTACAGGAACATGTTGATGTTTTCTTACAACATGACGACTGGACACCTCTTATAGATCTGAATGGAATTTGATTTAAATCTAGAATTAGAACTGGAATGTATCTGGATAAGTTAGTCAGCTCTACCAGTAAAAACCCCACAGAGAGAAGAGAGGATGGTGACATGACTCCAGCAGCAGACCCTCCACATCATTTACCTAAAATCAATTATCAGGGTGAACGAGTGAGTGTGAAAGAGGGAACAAGAGAGAGCAGTGTTAGTGACAGACATCAGAGAGACAGCTGTGTGTATGTATGGCCTTGTGTGTGTGTGTGTGTGTGTGTGTGTGTTCATTAGCGATGAGACATCAGTGTAACAGTTACAGTCAGCACTCTCCAGTTCAGACAAACACCATCTCATGTCCACTCAGTCCTGGACAGATTACAACAGCCTGCTGGTGATCTATTGGTGTGATTTAGCATAAGGTTACACCGTGATGACTGGATGGGTGGCACTATCATGATGTTGGGGAGCCCAACACAGCTCAACACCATGCAGTCCTGCAGTAATTGACCCAGGACAGGCAGAAGAATCCTGCATGTAAAACTAAACTAAGAAAGTGAGAAGCAAGCAATATTGATGTGTCTCATTGTTACCACCAGTGGAGTAGAGGTATCATGGTGGCACATTTGTAATGATCATTTCACTCCCGTCTGTGGCACATCGTTTGTTACGGAAACAGCTAAGGAGAGCAGGCACTAAAGTACTGCGACCTGGTTACACTCACACACACACACACACACACACACACACACACACACACACACACACACACACACCACACCCACACACACACACACACACACACACACACACACACACACACACACACACACACACACACACACACACACACACACACACACACACACACATGTCCCTGGATGCCAGGAGATGGACAAGTCAGTCAGGGAAGAGGTTCTTTGCAGACCAAAGCCAGCATGTAGGCTACAGGTATCATCCATCCTGCAACATAGTCTGTGTTTGTCCACTCTCTGTTTGGCCTCATCTGTCAGTCTACAGCCAGTCTGTCCCTGTTGTGGTCAGTCTGTCCTGCTCTCATGAGTGAAGGGTGTGAATACGTTCAATATATCTCAGCATATTCTTCTGAAAATAAAGTTATTATCATTCCTCATAAGAAGAGGAACGAACCGAGAGATAAATAACTAACACTGGTGAGATGATCCATACCTGACATTCTGGTCTTCATCACTGACCTCTGACCTACAGGATATGACCATGTGGATGACATCTTCCCAGTGGCCGTGCGTGTTTATGTATGTGTGTGTGTGTGTGTGTGTGTACAAATGCACCTTTGCGAAAACGTGTGCCATGTGTGTATGGATGACATCCTCCCAGCATGCAGCAGCAGTATAAGGCAGAGCCAATGCCTTTCCAACATGGCGTCACGCCATGCACTGCAGCTGCACACAGTTGGAGTCTTTTACTGTGAAGGCTAGGGCCAACGGGATGGGAGGGAAGGACGGAAGGAGGGAGAGAAGGTTTGTGTCCTGGCATTAGGTATGGGTCCATGGTAGAAGAGTTTGGGGGAGGGGAAGGAAGAGAAAAGTATGGTGGAAGGGTTGACAAGAGAGGGATTCTAAGTTTGACAAGAGAGGGGGTTGGTTTCACAATTCAAAATATGATTGAGACAAGAGTGTTGTAATTGGAAAAGGCATTTTACAAAGCAGAAACATGCTTTCTCCTCATCACTCTTCCCCAAGTGGAATCATGCTTTCTGGGCCAGCTGCAGAGTTAAACAGCACATGGTGTGGACGGGTGATGAACGGGTTCTGTTAACCTCCCTGTCTGGCTGTGTTAGCATAACACTGTGTTCTACTGGGCTTTCACTGTTACAACGGGACACAGACTCCTTGCCTATCTGCCTGCCTGCTTGCCTCCTACACACCTGCCTCCTCTCCTGTCCTGTCCTCCTGTCTACTGCCTAGTCTCTCTCTCTCCTTCTTCATCCTTCTCCTATCTCTTTACCCCTCTCTCACCTGTCTCCTGTCCTGCTGTCTACTGCCTAGTCTCTCTCTCTCTCCTCCTTCATCTTTCTCCTATCTCTTTACCCCTCTCTCACCTGTCTCCTGTCCTGCTGTTTACTGCCTAGTCTCTCTCTCTCCTCCTTCATCTTTCTCCTATCTCTTTACCCCTCTCTCACCTGTCTCCTGTCCTGCTGTTTACTGCCTAGTCTCTCTCTCTCCTCCTTCATCTTTCTCCTATCTCTTTACCCCTCTCTCACCTGTCTCCTGTCCTGCTGTTTACTGCCTAGTCTCTCTCTCTCCTCCTTCATCTTTCTCCTATCTCTTTACCCCTCTCTCACCTGTCTCCTGTCCTGCTGTCTACTGCCTAGTCTCTCTCTCTCCTCCTTCATCTTTCTCCTATCTCTTTACCCCTCTCTCACCTGTCTCCTGTCCTGCTGTTTACTGCCTAGTCTCTCTCTCCTCCTTCATCTTTCTCCTATCTCTTTACCCCTCTCTCACCTGTCTCCTGTCCTGCTGTTTACTGCCTAGTCTCTCTCTCTCTCCTCCTTCATCTTTCTCCTATCTCTTTACCCCTCTCTCACCTGTCTCCTGTCCTGCTGTCTACTGCCTAGTCTCTCTCTCTCCTCCTTCATCTTTCTCCTATCTCTTTACCCCTCTCTCACCTGTCTCCTGTCCTGCTGTTTACTGCCTAGTCTCTCTCTCTCCTCCTTCATCTTTCTCCTATCTCTTTACCCCTCTCTCACCTGTCTCCTGTCCTGCTGTTTACTGCCTAATCTCTCTCTCTCTCCTCCTTCATCTTTCTCCTATCTCTTTACCCCTCTCTCACCTGTCTCCTGTCCTCCTGTTGCTGGTTAATCTCACTCTCTCTCCATTCTTCTCCCTCGCTCCTCTCCTCCATCTCTCCCGTTAGTTCTTGCTCCCAGGAGCTCAGGGGCTTTAGATCACAGTAAAGAACAAATTGGAGCAGCAACGTCTAACATATTGTGTTCACCATTCCCTGACTGTAGGACACTGTCCTGCTCACCCCCTATCCTCTCCTTTATCCATCTCCCTCACTTCTCTTCTCCATCTATCCCTCGCTCCTCACATCTGCCCTAGGCCATCTGGAGAACGTCAGGCTTTCAGGGGAGAGCAGAGACCATCAGTTACCGTCACGCACGCACGCACGCACGCACGCACGCACGCACGCACACACACACACACACACACACACACACACACACACACACACACACACACACACACACACACGCACACACGCACACAAACCCACAGTCAGTCAGTCCCTTAGACATCCCCCCTAACACTGCCCTGCTCTATAACCCTGTAAGATCAGCTGCATTAAAATCACACTATAAATCTACCTGCTAACTACGCCAGGCCTGCTCTAAAATATATGAAAGGCCTTATTGGAAGTGGCCCTGAACATGGATCCTGATTCAGAGCAGCAGAACAAGGATTGACAACAGAAGCTCTGTGGGGACTAGAGAGGAGAGCTGGAGACCAGATGTTTGGTAGAGATGGGGCAGAGAGGAAGAGGAGAGGAAGAGAAAGAGGTTTAGCTTTTTGGGACAAAGTTGGTGCCTTGTTCCTTTGTACCAAACCTGTGAAACACCAGAAAGAATCATAGGGCAATTTTATCCGCATTCATTTTTTTGCAAATATTTTGAGAATGTTTATTATAAAAATATAAATGTTTCCACTACAAATCATTTTACATTAGTAGACAAGGCTTTTACGCACGCAAGCACGTCGTACGCACACACTCGCATGCCCACACACACAAGCATACACACGTACCGGCGCACACACACACATTCATCTAAAAAAAGCAAAAAGAGTAAGGATGGGGTGCATAACAGTATTGCTCTTCCACACTGAAAACGCTGTCACAGAACCAACCATGTCATAGATTACAGTATGCTACAAAAAAAACATTACACTTTTGCACAGTATATGTTAACAATAAATAATAATTATTATAATTGCTTTTCTTTTATGTAAAAAAACAAATATAATACAAAATAACATGAAATATAATACAAAGAATGTTTGTCTTTTTAAAATGTTGCACAGATATTTCTGTTCATTCTTTTATACATAGAACCATTTGTACAAAGGGATGGCTATGGAAGAGGACTGTCCTGCTTGTAGATATGGACACACAGTTGTTTTACATATGTACATGCCATACAGAACACGTAACAGCAGCTAAGGGCGGGCAGGGGATGGACGGAGGTGTTATCACACACACGCACACAGACACATACAAACAACACACACATACACATCCACTATTCAGATCAGGGAGAATCCTTATCTACTGTAGCGATGCAATACACTCAGACACTCGCTTTATCTAGAGAGGTGTGATATATACCCACCAGTGTTAGAAGATAGCATTGGAAGAGCTGTGGGATAGTGTTGTTCATTTTCATCTTCTACCTTACAGAGCAGAATACGCTCTGAAGAAGCCTCGCTCTCTCTCCATCTTTTTCATTATCTCTACAGCTCTCTCTCTACATCTCTCTCTCTACTTCTACCTCTCTCCCTCTCCTTTCTCTCTATCCTGTTTCAGTTTGAATGAATAACACACATCCTGAGATTTCACATTAGGACTAGGAACTAGGAAGCTTGGAGTTATGCATCATCACCTACTGTATGATAAGCAGACAGGTGGTAGTTAGATACAGTTCTGTATGATAAGCAGACAGGTGGTAGTTAGATACAGTTCTGTATGATAAGCAGACAGGTGGTAGTTAGATACAGTTCTGTATGATAAGCAGACAGGTGGTAGTTAGATACAGTTCCGTATGATAAGCAGACAGGTGGTAGTTAGTTACAGTTCTGTATGATAAGCAGAAGGGTGGTAGTTAGTTACAGTTCTGTATGATAAGCAGACAGGTGGTAGTTAGTTACAGTTCTCTATGATAAGCAGACAGGTGGTAGTTAGTTACAGTTCTGTATGATAAGCAGACAGATGGTAGGTAGTTACAGTTCTGTATGATAAGCAGACAGGTGGTAGTTAGTTACAGTTCTCTATGATAAGCAGACAGGTTGTAGTTAGATACAGTTCTGTATGATAAGCTAACTTAGCTACAAGCTATTTAGTCATTGTTAGTTTTTTTTTTTTGTTAGTTTAAAAAAAAAACCTGGATAACACTCGCCAGCCCAGCTTCCCTGCCCATCCACCGCTGCCCCCTGGACACTGATCTCTTGGCTACATAGCTGACGCACGCTGGACTGTCCATTAATCACGGTACCCCATTCTGCTTGTTTGTTTATCTGTCGGCCCAGTTGCTTAGTCAACGCCATTTTACCTGCTGTTTGTTGTGCTAGCTGATTAGCCTCGCCTACTGTTTTTAGCTAGCTTTCCCAATTCAACACCTGTGATTACTGTATGCCTCGCTGTATGTCTCTCCCAAATGTCAATATGCCTTGTATACTGTTGTTCAGGTTAGTTATCATTGTTTTAGTTCACAATGGAGCCCCTAGATCCACTCTGCATACCCCTGTTACCTCCTTTGTCCCACCACCCACACATGCGGTGACCTCACCCATTACAACCAGCATGTCCAGAGATACAACCTCTCTCATCATCACCCAGTGCCTGGGCTTACCTCCGCTGTACCCGCACCCCACCATACCCCTGTCTGCGCATTATGCCCTGAATATATTCTACCATGCCCAGAAACCTGCTCCTCTTATCCTCTGCCCCCAACGCTCTAGGCGACCAGTTTTGATAGCCTTTAGCCGCACCCTCATACTACTCCTTCTCTGTTCCGCGGGTGATGTGGAGGTAAACCCAGGCCCTGCATGTCCCCAGGTACCCTCATTTGTTGACTTCTGTGATCGAAAAGTCTTGGTTTTATGCATGTCAACATCAGAAGCCTCCTCCCTAAGTTTGTTTTACTCACTGCTTTAGCACACTCTGCTAACCCTGATGTCCTTGCCGTGTCTGAATCCTGGCTCAGGAAGGCCACCAAAAATTCAGAGATTTCCATACCCAACTATAACATCTTCCGTCAAGATCGAACTGCCAAAGGGGCGGAGTCGCAGTCTACTGCAGAGATGGCCTGCAAAGTAATGTCATACTTTCCAGGTCCATACCCAAACAGTTTGAACTACTAATTTTGAAAATTACTCTCTCCAGAAACAAGTCTCTCACTGTTGCCGCCTGCTACCGACCCCGTCAGCTCCCAGCTGTGCCCTGGACACCATTTGTGAATTGATCGCCCCCATCTAGCTTCAGAGTTTGTTCTGTTAGGTGACCTAAACTGGGATATGCTTAACACCCCGGCAGTCATACAATCTAAGCTAGATGCCCTCAATCTCACTCAAATCATCAAGGAACCCACCAGGTACAACCCTAACTCTGTAAACAAGGGCACCCTCATAGACGTCATCCTGACCAACTGGCCCTCCAAATATACCTCCGCTGTCTTCAACCAGGATCTCAGCGATCACTGCCTCATCGCCTGTATCCGCCACGGAGCCGCAGTCAAACGACCACCCTCATCACTGTCAAACGCTCCCTAAAACACTTCTGTGAGCAGGCCTTTCTAATCGACCTGGCCCGTGTATCCTGGAAGGACATTGACCTCATCCCGTCAGTTGAGGATGCCTCGTCATTCTTTAAAAGTAACTTCCTCACCATTTTAGATAAGCATGCTCCGTTCAAAAAATGCAGAACCAAGAACAGATACAGCCCTTGGTTCACTCCAGACCTGACTGCCCTCGACCAGCACAAAAACATCCTGTGGCGGACTGCAATAGCATCGAATAGCCCCCGTGATATGCAACTGTTCAGGGAAGTCAGGAACCAATACACGCAGTCAGTCAGGAAAGCTAAGGCCAGCTTCTTCAGGCAAAAGTTTGCATCCTGTAGCTCCAACTCCAAAAAGTTCTGGGACACTGTGAAGTCCATGGAGAACAAGAGCACCTCCTCCCAGCTGCCCACTGCACTGAGGCTAGGAAACACTGTCTCCACCGATAAATCCATGATTATCGAAAACTTCAATAAGCACTTCTCAACGGCTGGCCATGCCTTCCGCCTGGCTACTCCAACCTCGGCCAACAGCTCCGCCCCCCGTAGTTCCTCACCCAAGCCTCTCCAGGTTCTCCTTTACCCAAATCCAGATAGCAGATGTTCTGAAAGAGCTGCAAAACCTGGACCCGTACAAATCAGCTGGGCTTGACAATCTGGACCCGCTATTTCTGAAACTATCTGCCGCCATTGTCGCAACTCCTATTACCAGCCTGTTCAACCTCTCTTTCATATCGTCTGAGATCCCCAAGGATTGGAAAGCTGCCGCAGTCATCCCCCTCTTCAAAGGGGGAGACACCCTGGACCCAAACTGCTATAGACCTATATCCATCCTGCCCTGCCTATCTAAGGTCTTCGAAAGCCAAGTCAACAAACAGGTCACTGACCATCTCGAATCCCACCGTACCTTCTCCGCTGTGCAATCTGGTTTCCGAGCCGGTCACGGGTGCACCTCAGCCACACTCAAGGTACTAAATGATATCATAACCGCCATCGATAAAAGACAGTACTGTGCAGCCGTCTTCATCGACCTCGCCAAGGCTTTCGACTCTGTCAATCACCATATTCTTATCGGCAGACTCAACAGCCTCGGTTTTTCGGATGACTGCCTTGCCTGGTTCACCAATTACTTTGCAGACAGAGTTCAGTGTGTCAAATCGGAGGGCATGCTGTCCGGTCCTCTGGCAGTCTCTATGGGGGTGCCACAGGGTTCAATTCTCGGGCCGACTCTTTTCTCTGTATATATCAATGATGTTGCTCTTGCTGCGGGCGATTCCCTGATCCACCTCTACGCAGACGACACCATTCTATATACTTTCGGCCCGTCATTGGACACTGTGCTATCAAACCTCCAAACGAGCTTCAATGCCATACAGCACTCCTTCCGTGGCCTCCAACTGCTCTTAAATGCGAGTAAAACCAAATGCATGCTTTTCAACCGATCGCTGCCTGCACCCGCATGCCCGACTAGCATCACCACCCTGGATGGTTCCGACCTTGAATATGTGGACATCTATAAGTACCTAGGTGTCTGGCTAGACTGCAAACTCTCCTTCCAGACTCACATCAAACATCTCCAATCAAAAATCAAATCAAGAGTCGGCTTTCTATTCCGCAACAAAGCCTCCTTCACTCACGCTGCCAAGCTTACCCTAGTAAAACTGACTATCCTACCGATCCTCGACTTCGGCGATGTCATCTACAAAATGGCTTCCAACACTCTACTCAGCAAACTGGATGCAGTCTATCACAGTGCCATCCGTTTTGTCACTAAAGCACCTTATACCACCCACCACTGCGACTTGTATGCTCTAGTCGGCTGGCCCTCACTACATATTCGTTGCCAGACCCACTGGCTCCAGGTCATCTACAAGTCCATGCTCGGTAAAGCTCCGCCTTATCTCAGTTCACTGGTCACGATGCCAACACCCATCCGTAGCACGCGCTCCAGCAGGTGTATCTCACTGATCATCCCTAAAGCCAACACCTCATTTGGCCGCCTTTCGTTCCAGTACTCTGCTGCCTGTGACTGGAACGAATTGCAAAAATCGCTGAAGTTGGAGACTTTTATCTCCCTCACCAACTTCAAACATCAGCTATCCGAGCAGCTAACTGATCGCTGCAGCTGTACATAGTCTATAGGTAAATAGCTCACCCTTTTTCACCTACCTCTTTCCCATACTGTTTTTATACTGTTTTTATTTATTTACTTTTCTGCTCTTTTGCACACCAATATCTCTACCTGTACATGACCATCTGATCATTTATCACTCCAGTGTTAATCTGCAAAATTGTATTATTCGCCTACCTCCTCATGCCTTTTGCACACATTGTATATAGACTGCCCATTTTTTCTACTGTGTTATTGACTTGTTAATTGTTTACTCCATGTGTAACTCTGTGTTGTCTGTTCACACTGCTATGCTTTATCTTGGCCAGGTCGCAGTTGCAAATGAGAACTTGTTCTCAACTAGCCTACCTGGTTAAATAAAGGTGAAATAAAAAAAATAAAAATAAAATAAGCAGACAGGTGGTAGTTAGTTACAGTTCTGTATGATAAGCAGAAGGGTGGTAGTTAGTTACAGTTCTGTATGATAAGCAGAGAGGTGGTAGTTAGTTACAGTTCTGTATGATAAGCAGACAGGTGGTAGTTAGTTACAGTTCTGTATGATAAGCAGACAGGTGGTAGTTAGATACAGTTCTGTATGATAAGCAGAATGGTGATAGTTAGTTACAGATACAGTTGAAGTCAGAAGTTAACATACACTTAGGTTGGAGTCATTAAAACTCGTTTTTCAACCACCCCACAAGTTTCTTGTTAACAAACTATAGTTTTGGCATGACACAAATAATTTTGTTTACAGACAGATTATTTCACTTATAATTCACTGTATCACAATTCAGAAGTCAGAAGTTTACATACACTAAGTTGACTGTGCCTATTAACAGCTTGGAAAATTCCAGAAAGAAGCTTCTGATAGGCTAATTGACATAATTTGAGTCAATTGGAGGTGTACCTGTGGATGTATTTCAAGGCCTACCTTCAAACTCAGTGCCTCTTTGCTTGACATCATGGGAAAATCAAAAGAAATAAGCCAAGACCTCAGAAAAAAATATTGTAGATCTCCACAAGTCTGGTTCATCCATGGGAGCAAATTCCAAATGCCTGAAGGTACCACATTCATCTGTATAAGCAATAGTACACAAGTATAACACCATGGGACCATGCAGCCGTCATACCGCTCAGGAAGGAGACGCGTTCTGCCTCCTAGAGATGAACATACTTTGGTGCGAAAAGTGCAAATCAATCCCAGAACAACAGCAAAGGACCTTGTGAAGATGCTGGATGAAACAGGTTCCACAAGTATCTATATCCACAGTAAAACGAGTCCTATATCGACATAACCTGAAAGGCCGCTCAGAGAGGAAAAAGCCACTGCCCCAAAACCGCCATATAAAAGCCAGACTACGGTTTCCAACTGCACATGGGGACAAAGATCGTAGTTTTTGGAGAAACATCCTCTGGTCTGATGACAAAAAAATATAACTGAAGCACGGGGGTGGCAGCATCATGTTGTGGGGGTGCTTTGCTGCAGGAGGGACTGGTGCACTTCACAAAATAGATGGCATCATGAGACAGGAAAATTATGTGTATATATTGAAGCAACATCTCAAGACATCAGTCAGGAAGTTAAAGCTTGGTCGTAAATGGTTCTTCCAAATGGACAATGATCCCAAGCATATTCCCAAAGTTGTGGCAAAATGGCTTAAGGACAACAAAATCAAAGTATTGGAGTGGCCATCAGAAAGCCCTGACCTCAATCCTATAGAAAATGTGTGGGCAGAACAGAAAAGGTGTGTGGAGGCCTACAAACCTGACTCAGTTACACCAGCTCTGTCAGGAGGAATGGGACAAAATTCACCCAACTTATTGTGGGAAGCTTGTGGAAGGCTACCCGAAACGTTTGACCCAAGTTAAACAATTTAAAGACAATGCTACCAAATACTAATTGAGTGTATGTAAACATCTGACCCATAGGGAATGTGATGAAAGAAATAAAAGCTGAAATAAATAATTCTCTATACTATTATTCTGACATTTCACATTCTTAAAAAAAAAAGTGGTAATCTTAACTGACCTAAAACAGGGAATTTTTACTAGGATTAAATGTCAGGGAAAAAAGTGAGTTTAAATGTATCTGGCTAAGGTGCATGTAAACTTCCGACTTCAACTGTATGTATGGTAAGCAGACAGGTAGTAGTTAGTTACAGTTCTGTGGTCTGATATGTTCTGTTTACCATCAGAGCAAACTGTACAGGTCTGAGACTCATGACTTCAGGTTGATCAAACTGATAAACTGATTGTTATGATTATTGCTCTCTGTTTGACATTGACTGTTTGCAGACAGTAGTCTATAGCTATGGGATAAATGGCTTATTCTAGTCTGGGTGCCCATCAAATGGTTTGGCTTCCTTCTCAAGCTGATTTTCTCTTGAGTATAACTTCACACTCACATGCAGAGACATGGGTGGATACACACACGCACACGCACGCACGCACGCACGCACGCACGCACACACACACACACACACACACACACACACACACACACACACACACACACACACACACACACACACACACACACACACACACACACACACACACACACACAGAGTAGTATCAGTCCTTCTCTGTGAGAGAGAGTGGGGTCTTCAGTGGTGGGAGTCTCCAGGTGTGCTTCGTCTGCTCCAGGTTGATGTGGATTGCTGCTGCTGTCTGCGTTGTTCTACTCAAGGCATTTAAAGTTTTCCTCTCCAGAGTTTAAAAACTGTCAGTCAAATCCACAGGATCAGATCACGACTGGTTCAGTTCTCAACAAACCCCTTTCCACGAAAAGTCACACACAGGGCCCTGCTGTCCCAGGTTCTCCAATCCCAGCTCCAGCCCTTTATCCTCATGCCCTTAAGGTCCAAGGCCAGGTTATCTCCCTCTTTCCTGTGTTCTCAGTAAGGCATCTCAGCAATGGTGTCGAAGGGTTGGTCTGTCTGTCGGTCTGACTGCTTGCCCTGGATTCAGGGTAAGGGCATGATATCATGGTGACATCATCAAACCTCAGAGCTGTTGTCCTCCGCTGCACCACTTTTCCAATGTCTACTTCCTCCTTTAGTTTGGGACTTCCTCCTGCATGTTACAGAGATCAGAGGGCTATTCTAAGTGCTATGAGCCCGTCCTCTCCCCTCCTTCATTCCCTATCACTGCACCTCGACAGGGGAGGGCTCCCTCGTGGAATGAACCTAATTGAAACGTCCACAGACGTGGAGGGAGGAACTGAAAAGTAGACACTTTAATTCAGAATGAAACGGGGCACAGAAGGGCTTAATTCCGAATGGAACGGGGTCCAGAGGGTCTTCATTTAGAATGGAACGGGGCCCAGATGGGCTTCATTCAGAATGGATTGGGACCCAGAATGGCTTCATTCAGATTGGAACGGGGGCCAGACGGGCTTCATTCAGAATGGAACGGGGGCCAGAGGGCAGCCAGTCAGCCAATCTGTGGATCTCTAGTGGCTTGGTTGGGTTAGACTGGGACAGGGCCATTCTTACTGTGGCTCTCTAGTGCTTTGATGCTGCTCACAATGTTCTTCTGAGGGCCGACGATAGTCACACCAACCTTCTTTAGGTCCCTGCAGAGAGAAAGGAGGGGGAAGAGAGAGAGAGAGAGAGAGAGAGAGAGTAAGTGCCTCAGTATGTGACACACAGTGACATTAATGACATGTGGTCAGTGCTGCCCCCCCTCCCACTTCTGCTGGCCTGTCAATCACAAGGTTGATGTGCTGTCAGAGCTCTCTAGTTAGCTTGTGGGAGAGTGGCGTTGGGCAGTTTTTGGTCATGCTTAGTGGTGTGTGTATGTTTGGAAGGGAGGGAGCAGCACTGGTACAAATAGATGGATAATAAATGCAGAATAAATCAACTGGTTAGAGCAAGCTTCATCACAACACACACACAGCATGGGTTACACACAGCATGGGTTACACACGGCATGGGTTACACACAGCATGGGTTACACACAGCATGGGTTACACACAGCATTTCATGAAGACACACAACTCAAACAAGTATGTTATGTTTCATCTAGTGGACTTTATGTAGCAGCATGGTGATATTAGGTACAGCAGTGGGATATTAGGTACAGCAGTGGGATATTATGGGACATCAGTGGACAAGGTATCTTCAGCTCGGCTCCTGTAGATGACTGTGGTTATAGACGCATATTAGTAAAGAAACAGCTCAGCTCAAACCCGCTAGGTTCACACAGCTTGGGTTTTACACTGAGCTTCAGTTCTCTTCTAGTCTGTAGGGTGCACACAACACAAAACAGGAAAACTCCTTACAAAGTTATTTTGATGC
>NC_068427.1:28164994-28204994 GCF_023373465.1 Oncorhynchus keta | reverse complement strand
AAGGGAGAGAGGGAAGAGAGAGGTAGAAGAGGAGGAAGGGAGAGAGGGAAGAGAGAGGTAGAAGAGGAGGAAGGGAGAGAGGTAGAAGAGGAGGAAGGGAGAGGGAGTAGAAGAGGAGGAAGGGAGAGAGGGAAGAGAGAGGTAGAAGAGGAGGAAGGGAGAGAGGTAGAAGAGGAGGAAGGGAGAGAGGTAGAAGAGGAGGAAGGGAGAGAGGGAAGAGAGAGGTAGAAGAGGAGGAAGGGAGAGAGGGAAGAGAGAGGTAGAAGAGGAGGAAGGGAGAGAGGGAAGAGAGAGGTAGAAGAGGAGGAAGGGAGAGAGGTAGAAGAGGAGGAAGGGAGAGAGGGAAGAAAGGTGGAAGAGGAAGGGAGAGAGGGGGGAGAGAGGTAGAAGAGGAGGAAGGGAGAGGGAGTAGAGATAGGTAGAAGAGGCGGAAGGGAGAGAGGGAAGAGAGAGGTAGAAGAGGAGGAAGGGAGAGAGGGAAGAGAGAGGTAGAAGAGGAGGAAGGGAGAGAGGAAGAGAGAGGTAGAAGAGGAGGAAGGAAGGGAGAGAGGGAAGAGAGAGGTAGAAGAGGAGGAAGGGAGAGAGGTAGAAGAGGAGGAAGGGAGAGAGGTAGAAGAGGAGGAAGGGAGAGAGGGAAGAGAGAGGTAGAAGAGGAGGAAGAGAGAGAGGGAAGAAAGGTGGAAGAGGAAGGGAGAGAGGGGGGAGAGAGGTAGAAGAGGAGGAAGGGAGAGGGAGTAGAAGAGGAGGAAGGGAGCGGGTAGAGAGAGGTAGAAGAGGATGAAGGGAGAGAGGTAGAAGAGGAGGAAGGGAGAGAGGTAGAAGAGGAGGAAGGGAGAGAGGGAAGAGAGAGGTAGAAGAGGATGAAGGGAGAGAGGGAAGAGAGAGGTAGAAGAGGAGGAAGGGAGAGAGGGGAGAGAGGGAAGAAGAGGAGGAAGGGAGAGAGGGAAGAGAGAGGTAAAAGAGGAGGAAGGGAGAGAGGGAAGAAAGTTGAAGTGGAAGTAAGAGGGAGTGGAGAGAGGTAGAAGAGGAGGAAGGGAGAGAGGTAGAAGAGGAGGCAGGGAGAGAGGAAGAGAGCGGTAGAAGAGGAGGAAGGGAGAGAGGGAAGAAAGGTGGAAGAGGAAGGAGAGAGGGAAGAGAGAGGTAGAAGAGGAGGAAGGGAGAGAGGGAAGAGAGAGGTAGAAGAGGAGGAAGGGAGAGGGAGGGAGTAGAGAGGTAGAAGAGGAGGAAGGGAGAGAGGGAAGAAAGTTGGAAGTGGAAGTAAGAGGGAGTGGAGAGAGGTAGAAGAGGAGGAAGGGAGAGAGGTAGAAGAGGAGGAAGGAGAGAGGGAAGAGAGAGGTAGAAGAGGAGGAAGGGAGAGAGGGAAGAGAGAGGTAGAAGAGGAGGAAGGGAGAGAGGGAAGAGAGAGAGTAGAAGAGGAGGAAGAGAGAGAGGGAAGAAAGGTGGAAGAGGAAGGGAGAGAGGGGGAGAGAGGTAGAAGAGGAGGAAGGGAGAGGGAGTAGAAGAGGAGGAAGGGGAGCGGGTGAAGAGAGAGGTAGAAGAGGAGGAAGGGAGAGAGAGGTAGAAGAGGAGGAAGGGAGAGGTAGAAGAGGAGGAAGGGGAGAGAGGGAAGAGAGAGGGTAGAAGAGAGGAGGAAGAGAGAGGGAAGAAAGGTGGAAGAGGAAGGGGAGAGAGGGGGTTGAGAGAGGGAGAAGAGGAGGAAGGGAGAGGGAGTAGAAGAGGAGAAAGGGAGGCAGGGAGAGAAGAGGTAGAAGAGGGTGAAGGGAGAGAGGTAGAAGAGGAAAGGAAGGAGAGAGGTAGAAGAGGAGGAAGGGAGAGAGGGAAGAGAGAGGTAGAAGAGGATGAAGGGAGAGAGGAAGAGAGAGGTAGAGAGGAAGAGAGGGAGAGAGGGGGAGAGAGGGAAGAAGAGGAGAAGGGAGAGAGGGAAGAGAGAGGTAAAGAGGAGGAAGGGAGAGGGAAGAAAGTTGGAAGTGGAAGTAAGAGGGAGTGGAGAGAGGTAGAAGAGGAGGAAGGGAGAGAGGTAGAAGAGGAGGCAGGGAGAGAGGGAAGAGAGCGGTAGAAGAGGAGGAAGGGAGAGAGGGAAGAAAGGTGGAAGAGGAAGGGAGAGAGGGAAGAGAGAGGTAGAAGAGGAGGAAGGAGAGAGGGAAGAGAGAGGTAGAAGAGGAGGAAGGGAGAGGGAGGGAGTAGAGAGGTAGAAGAGGAGGAAGGGAGAGAGGGAAGAAAGTTGGAAGTGGAAGTAAGAGGGAGTGGAGAGAGGTAGAAGAGGAGGAAGGGAGAGAGGTAGAAGAGGAGGTAGGAGAGGGAAGAGAGCGAGAAGAGGAGGAAGGAGAGAGGGAAGAAAGGTGGAAGAGGAGGGAAGGGAGAGAGGGAAGAGAGAGGTAGAAGAGGAGGAAGGGAGATAGGTAGAAGAGGAGGAAGGGAGAGAGGGAAGAGAGAGAGTAGAAGAGGAGGAAGGGGAGAGAGGGAAGAGAGAGGTAGAAGAGGAGGAAGGGAGAGAGGGAAGAGAGAGGTAGAAGAGGAGGAAGAGAGAGAGGGAAGAAAGGTGGAAGAGGAAGGGAGAGGGGGAGAGAGGTAGAAGAGGAGGAAGGAGAGGGAGAAGAGGAGGAAGGGGAGCGGGTAGAGAGAGGTAGAAGAGGAGGAAGGAGAGGTAGAAGAGGAGGAAGGGAGAGAGGGTAGAAGAGGAGGAAGGGAGAGAGGGAAGAGAGAGGTAGAAGAGATGAAGGGAGAGAGGGAAGAGAGAGGTAGAAGAGGAGGAAGGGAGAGAGGGGGAGAGAGGAAGAAGAGGAGGAAGGAGAGGGAAGAGAGAGGTAAAAGAGGAGGAAGGGAGAGAGGGAAGAAAGTTGGAAGTGGAAGTAAGAGGGAGGGAGAGAGGTAGAAGAGGAGGAAGGGAGAGAGGTAGAAGAGGAGGCAGGAGAGAGGGAAGAGAGCGGTAGAAGAGGAGGAAGGAGAGAGGGAAGAAAGGTGGAAGAGGAAGGGAGAGAGGGAAGAGAGAGGTAGAAGAGGAGGAAGGGGAGAGAGGGAAGAGAGAGGTAGAAGAGGAGGAAGGGAGAGAGGGAAGAGAGAGGTAAAAGAGGAGGAAGGGAGAGAGGGAAGAAAGTTGGAAGTGGAAGTAAGAGGGAGTGGAGAGAGGTAGAAGAGGAGGAAGGGAGAGAGGTAGAAGAGGAGGCAGGGAGAGAGGGAAGAGAGCGGTAGAAGAGGAGGAAGGGAGAGAGGGAAGAAAGGTGGAAGAGGAAGGGAGAGAGGGAAGCGAGAGGTAGAAGAGGAGGAAGGGAGAGAGGGAAGAGAGAGGTAGAAGAGGAGGAAGGGAGAGGGAGGGAGTAGAGAGGTAGAAGAGGAGGAAGGGAGAGAGGGAAGAGAGAGGTAGAAGAGGAGGAAGGGTGAGAGGGAGGAAAAGTGGAAGAGGAAGGGAGAGAGGGAAGAGAGAGGTAGAAGAGGCGGAAGGGAGAGAGGGAAGAGAGAGGTAGAAGAGGAGGAAGGGAGAGAGGGAAGAGAGAGGTAGAAGAGGAGGAAGGGAGAGGGAGTAGAGAGGTAGAAGAGGAGGAAGGGAGAGAGGGAAGAGAGAGGTAGAAGAGGAGGAAGGGAGAGAGAGAAGAAAGGTGGAAGAGGAAGGGAGAGAGGGGGGAGAGAGGCAGAAGATGAGGAAGGGAGAGGGAGTAGAGAAAGGTAGAAGAAGAAGGTAGAGGGAGTAGAGAGGTAGAAGAGGAAGGGAGAGGGAGTAGAGATAGGTAGAAGAGGAAGGGAGAGGGAGTAGAGCGAGGTAGAAGAGGAAGGGAGAGATTAAGTAGAGAGAGGTAGAAGAGAAAGGGAGAGGGAGTAGAGTGAGGTAGAAGAGGAAGGGAGAGGGAGTAGAGAGAGGTAGAAGAGGAAGGGAGAGGGAGTAGAGAGAGGTAGAAGAGGAGGGAGAGGGAGTAGAGAGAGGTAGAAGAGGAAGGGAGGGGGGAGTAGAGAGGTAGAAGAGGAAGGGAGAGGGAGTAGAGAGAGGTAGAAGAGGAGGAAGGGAGAGGGAGTAGAAGAGGAAGGGAGAGGGAAGAGAGAGGTAGAAGAGGAGGAAGGGAGAGAGGTAGAAGAGGAGGAAGGAGAGAGAGGTAGAAGAGGAGGAAGGGAGAGAGGGAGAGAGAGGTAGAAGAGGATGAAGGGAGAGAGGGAAGAGAGAGGTAGAAGAGGCGAAGGGAGAGAGGGAAGAGAGAGGTAGAAGAGGAGGAAGGGAGAGAGGGAAGAGAGAGGTAGAAGAGGAGGAAGGGAGAGAGGGGGAGAGAGGTAAAAGAGGAGGAAGGGAGAGAGGGAAGAAAGTTGGAAGTGGAAGTAAGAGGGAGTGGAGAGAGGTAGAAGAGGAGGCAGGGAGAGAGGGAAGAGAGCGGTAGAAGAGGAGGAAGGGAGAGAGGAAAGAAAGGTGGAAGAGGAAGGGAGAGAGGGAAGAGAGAGGTAGAAGAGGAGGAAGGGAGAGAGGGAAGAGAGAGAGAAGAGGAGGAAGGAGAGGGAGGGAGTAGAGAGAGGTAGAAGAGGAGGAAGGAGAGAGGGAAGAGAGAGGTAGAAGAGGTAGAAGAGGAAGAAAGGTGGAAGAGGAAGGGAGAGGGGAGAGAGGTAGAAGAGGTAGGAAGGGAGAGAGAGGTAGAAGAGGAGGAAGGAGAGGGAGAGAGAGGTAGAAGAGAGGAAGGGAGAGGGAGTTAGAGAGAGGAGAGAAGAGGAGGAGGAGAGAGAGGGAGGAAGAGGAAGGGAGAGAGAGAGGGGGGGGGAGAAGAGGGAGAGGGAGAGAGAGGAGAGAGAGGTAGAAGAGGAAGGAGAGGGAGAGGGAGAGGTAGAAGAGGAAAGGGAGAGGGAGAGAGAGGGAGAAGAGAGAGGTAGAAGAGAGGAAGGGAGAGGGTAGAAGGAGGAGGGAGAGAGGGAGAAAGAGAGGTAGAAGAGGAAGGGAGAGGGGAGAGAGAGGTAGAAGAGGAAAGGGAGAGGGAGAGAGAGGAAGGAGAGGAAGGGAGAGAGGAGAGAGAGAGGTAGAAGAGGAAGGAAGGGAGGAGAGGTAGAAAGAGGAAGGGAAGGGAGAGGGAGTGAGAGAGGTAGAAGAGGAGGGAGGGAGAGAGAGGTAGAAGAGGAAGAGAGAGGGAGAGAGAGGTAGAAGAGGAAGGGAGGGGGAGAGAGAGGTAGAAGAGGAAGGGAGAGAGGGAGGAGAGAGAGGTAGAAGAGGGAGGAAGGAGAGGAGTAGAGAGAGGTAGAAGAGGGGAAGGGAGAGGTAAAAGAGGAGGAGAGGTAGAAGAGGAAAG
Organism: Oncorhynchus keta; assembly: GCF_023373465.1. NCBI lineage: Eukaryota > Metazoa > Chordata > Actinopteri > Salmoniformes > Salmonidae > Oncorhynchus > Oncorhynchus keta. The sequence goes on along the minus strand of NC_068427.1, from coordinate 28,199,745 downwards.
GAGAGGGAAGAGAGAGAGTAGAAGAGGAAGGAGAGAGAGGAAGGAGAGAGGTAGAAGAGGAGGAGAGGAGAGGTAGAAGAGGAAGAGGAAGAAGGAGGAAGGGAAAGGGAGGAGAGAGAGGTAGAAGAGGAAGGAGAGAGGGAAAAGGAAGGGAGGGAGAGGGAGGGAGAGAGGTAGAAGAGGAAGGGAGAGAGGTAGAAGAGGAGGCAGGGAGAGAGGGAAGAGAGAGGTAGAAGAGGAAGGGAGAGGGAGAGAGAGGTGGAAGAGGAAGGGAGAGGGGAAGAGAGAGGTAGAAGAGGAGGAAGGGAGAGGGAGAGAGAGAGGTAGAAGAGGTAGGAAGAGGAAGGGAGAAGGGAGGAGGGAAGAGAGAAAGTTGGAAGTGGAGGTAGAAGAGGAAGGGAGAGGGAGGAAGGAGAGAGGTAGAAGAGGTAGAAGAGAGAAAGGGAGAGGGAGGAGGGAAGAGAGAGGTAGAAGAGGAAGGGAGGGGAGAGAGAGGTAGAAGAGGAGGAAGGAGAGAGGGAGAGAGAGGTAGAAGAGGAAGGAGAGGGGGAGAGAGAGGTAGAAGAGGAAGGAGAGGGAGAGAGAGAGGTAGAAGAGGAAGGAGAGGGAGTAGAGAGAGGTAGAAGAGGAAGGGAGAGGGAGGGAGAGAGGTAGAAGAGGAAGGAGAGGGGGAGAGAGGTAGAAGAGGAAGGAGAGGGAGTAGAAGAGGTAGAAGAGGAAGGAGAGGGAGAGAGATTAGAAGAGGAAGGGAGAGGGAGTAGAGAGAGGTAGAAGAGGAAGGAGAGGAGTAGAGAGAGTAGAAGAGGAAGGGAGAGGGAGTAGAGAGGTAGAAGAGGAAGGAGAGGGAGTAGAGAGGTAGAAGAGGAAGGAGAGGGAGAGAGAGGTAGAAGAGGAAGGGAGGGGAGTAGAGAGGTAGAAGAGGAAGGAGAGGGAGTAGAAGAGGAAGGTAGAAGAGGAAGGGAGAGGGAGTAGAGAGGTAGAAGAGGAAGGAGAGGGAGTAGAGAGGTAGAAGAGGAAGGAGAGGGAGTAGAGAGATAGAAGAGGAAGGGAGAGATGAAGTAGAGAGAGATGAAGTAGAAGAGGTAGAAGAGGAGGGAGAGGGAGTAGAGAGAGGTAGAAGAGGAAGGGAGAGGGAGTAGAGAGAGATAGAAGAGGAAGGGAGAGGGAGTAGAGAGAGGTAGAAGAGGAAGGGAGAGGGAGTAGAGCGGTAGAATAGGAAGGGAGAGGGAGTAGAGAGATGTAGAAGAGGAAGGGAGAGGGAGTAGAGAGAGATAGAAGAGGAAGGGAGAGGGAGAAGAGAGAGGTAGAAGAGGAAGGGAGAGGGAGTAGAGAGATAGAAGAGGAAGGGAGAGGGAGTAGAGAGGTAGAAGAGGAAGGGAGAGGGAGTAGAGAGAGGTAGAAGAGGAAGGGAGGGGGGAGTAGAGAGATAGGAGAGGGAGTATAGAGAGGTAGAAGAGGAAGGGAGAGGGAGTAGAGAGAGGTAGAAGAGGAAGGGAGAGGGAGTAGAGAGAGGTAGAAGAGGAAGGGAGAGGGAGTAGAGAGAGGTAGAAGAGGAAGGGAGAGGGAGTAGAGAGGTAGAAGAGGAAGGGAGAGGGAGTAGAGAGAGATATAAGAGGAAGGGAGAGAGGAAGTAGAAAGAGGTAAAAGAGGAAGGGAGAGGGAGTAGAGAGATGTAGAAGAGGAAGGGAGAGGGAGTAGAGAGGTAGAAGAGGAAGGGAGAGGGAGTAGAGAGGTAGAAGAGGAAGGGAGAGGGAGTTGAGAGAGGTAGAAGAGGAAGGGAGAGGGAGTAGAGAGAGGTAGAAGAAGAAGGGAGAGGGAGTAGAGAGGTAGAAGAGGAAGGGAGAGGGAGTAGAGAGGTAGAAGAGATAGGGAGAGGGAGTAGAGAGAGGTAGAAGAGGAAGGGAGAGAGGAAGTAGAAAGAGGTAAAAGAGGAAGGGAGAGGGAGTAGAGAGATGTAGAAGAGGAAGGGAGAGGGAGTAGAGAGGTAGAAGAGGAAGGGAGAGGGAGTAGAGAGGTAGAAGAGGAAGGGAGAGGGAGTTGAGAGAGGTAGAAGAGGAAGGAGAGGGAGAGAGAGAGGTAGAAGAGGAAGGGAGAGGGAGTAGAGAGGTAGAAGAGGAAGGGAGAGGGAGTAGAGAGAGATAGAAGAGGAAGGGAGAGGGACTAGAGAGAGGTACAAGAGGAAGGGAGAGGGAGTAGAGAGGTAGAAGAGGAAGGGAGAGGGAGTAGAGAGAGGTAGAAGAGGAAGGGAGAGGGAGTAGTGAGAGGTAGAAGAGGAAGGGAGAGGGAGTAGAGAGGTAGAAGAGGAAGGGAGAGGGAGTAGAGAGGTAGAAGAGGAAGGGAGAGGGAGTAGAGAGAGGTAGAAGAGCAAGGGAGAGAGGAAGTAGAAAGAGGTAAAAGAGGAAGGGAGAGGGAGTAGAGAGGTAGAAGAGGAAGGGAGAGGGAGTAGAGAGAGGTAGAAGAGGAAGGGAGGGAGTAGAGAGGTAGAAGAGGAAGGGAGAGGGAGTAGAGAGGTAGAAGAGGAAGGGAGAGGGAGTAGAGAGAGGTAGAAGAGGAAGGGAGAGGGAGTAGAGAGGTAGAAGAGAAAGGGAGAGGGAGTAGAGAGGTAGAAGAGGAAGGGAGAGGGAGTAGAGAGAGATAGAAGAGGAAGGGAGAGGGAGTAGAGAGAGGTAGAAGAGGAAGGGGGAGGGAGTAGAGAGAGGTAGAAGAGGAAGCGAGAGGGAGTAGAGAGAGGTAGAAGAGGAAGGGAGAGGGAGTAGAGAGAGGTAGAAGAGGAAGGGAGAGGGAGTAGAGAGAGGTAGGAGAGGAAGTAGAAAGAGGTAAAAGAGGAAGGGAGAGGGAGTAGAGAGAGGTAGAAGAGGAAGGGAGAGGGAGTAGAGAGGTAGAAGAGGAAGGGAGAGGGAGTAGAAAGAGGTAGAAGAGGAAGGGAGAGGGAGTAGAGAGGTAGAAGAGAAAGGGAGAGGGAGTAGAGAGGTAGAAGAGGAAGGGAGAGGGAGTAGAGAGAGATAGAAGAGGAAGGGAGAGGGAGTAGAGAGAGGTAGAAGAGGAAGGAAGAGGGAGTAGAGAGAGGTAGAAGAGGAAGGGAGAGGGAGTAGAGAGAGGTAGAAGAGGAAGGGAGAGGGAGTAGAGAGGTAGAAGAGGAAGGGAGAGGGAGTAGAGAGAGGTAGAAGAGGAAGGGAGAGGGAGTAGAGAGGTAGAAGAGGAAGGGAGAGGGAGTAGAGAGGTAGAAGAGGAAGGGAGAGGGAGTAGTGTGAGGTAGAAGAGGAAGGGAGAGGGAGTAGAGAGAGGTAGAAGAGGAAGGGAGAGGAAGTAGAGAGGTAGAAGAGGAAGGGAGAGGGAGTAGAGAGGTAGAAGAGGAAGGGAGAGGGAGTTCAGAGAGGTAGAAGAGGAAGGGAGAGGGAGTAGAGTGAGGTAGAAGAGGAAGGGAGAGGGAGTAGAGAGGTAAAAGAGGAAGGGAGAGGGAGTAGAGAGAGATAGAAGAGGAAGGGAGAGGGAGTAGAGAGAGATAGAAGAGGAAGGGAGAGGGAGTAGAGAGAGGTAGAAGAGGAAGGGAGAGGGAGTAGAGAGAGGTAGAAGAGGAAGGGAGAGGGAGTAGAGAGAGGTAGAAGAGGAAGGGAGAGGGAGTAGAGAGGTAGAAGAGGAAGGGAGAGGGAGTAGAGAGAGGTAGAAGAGGAAGGGAGAGGGAGTAGAGAGGTAGAACAGGAAGGGAGAGGGAGTAGAGAGAGGTAGAAGAGGAAGGGAGAGAGGAAGTAGAAAGAGGTAAAAGAGGAAGGGAGAGGGAGTAGAGAGAGGTAGAAGAGGAAGGGAGAGGGAGTAGAGAGGTAGAAGAGGAAGGGAGAGGGAGTAGAGAGGTAGAAGAGGAAGGGAGAGGGAGTAGAGAGAGGTAGAAGAGGAAGGGAGAGATGAAGTAGAGAGAGGTAGAAGAGGAAGGGAGAGGGAGTAGAGAGAGGTAGAAGAGGAAGGGAGAGGGAGTAGAGAGAGGTAGAAGAGGAAGGGAGAGGGAGTAGAGAGAGATAGAAGAGGAAGGGAGAGGGAGTAGAGAGAGGTAGAAGAGGAAGGGAGAGGGAGTAGAGAGAGGTAGAAGAGGAAGGGAGAGGGAGTAGAGAGAGGTAGAAGAGGAAGGGAGAGGGAGTAGAGAGAGATAGAAGAGGAAGGGAGAGGGAGTAGAGAGAGGTAGAAGAGGAAGGGAGAGGGAGTAGAGAGAGGTAGAAGAGGAAGGGAGAGGAAGACTGAGGTAGAAGGAGAGTGAGGTAGAGAGGACTATGTCTACGAGTCTGTCCTTAACCCTGACCATGTTTCCTCTGGCTGTACAGACAGACAGACAGACAGACAGACATCTGCTAAACCAACCAGTCAACAACTCCATACCAGGAGACTCTCTCCACATCTTCTGAGTCAACAACATTATGTTGTTTTGTATTGTGTTCAGTTGACACCAGGCAAAGCAGCTGTTGCTACAGTCATATCCAATCAACATCCAAATCAACAAGCCCACCTCCTCCCCATGAGGCAGGGTCAGATTACTGTAGGTCAGACCAACTTAGGTCACATCAACAACAACCCTGACTCATACTAAACAACGATGGGTGTGTGTGTTGGAGCCATTCGGAATAATGGCATGAATAGGTGTGTGTGTGTGTTTGCGTGCGTGTGTGTACGCATGTGTGTGTATGTTTGTGAGTCAGAAAACAAACCATAGGACGACTGGGACCATAGGACCTGATCACACATAGCCTAGGGGCTACAAGCCAACACCGGACAGGAAACCGGCTTGGTCCTGCCATAGAGACTCCCAGAGAGGGGTGTATTTATAGTAGTGTAAATAAACTAATCAGAATAGCAGGAAGTCAAGTCCAACCTCAGGCTGAGTATTTTGGGTGGTGGAGAGGTCTTAGTTAAGGACAGATTTTTATATCACAGCAAGTGACACTGTATTTGGGGAGGTTTGGAGGTTTGTCTGTTATCTGTATTAGAGTGGCAGACTGACGTACAGTACGCTACCTCTCAAGGGTGGGACAGGTAAGACCTACTGCTTATGGGACGACTAGACTTGTGCTTCCAGAGTATGTTTGTTCCATGACAAGTTAACAAAGCAGTAAACAATATCCCATAGATGATTTCTGTTTAGATCACAACTAACCAGCCAGACAGCTCACCACAGGGACAGCAAGGCCATGTCTGAGTGAGATCGAGAACGGGAGGAAGAGGATAGAGAAAGAAGTGGCAAAGGAAAGGGAGAGCTAAGAGACTGGTTGGTATGTGATTGAATCTCTTCCTGATCATCAGAGGCCTGTCTGACAGCTGAGAGCCAACTAGGAGGATAGGAGGGAAGAGAGGAGAGAGGGAGCCTCTTCTTCTCATCTCTCTCTCCCTCTCTCACACACCCACACAGCTCCCTGATTACACCATCCAGGCATGGATGAGGAGACTATTGATCTGCAAAGTTCTCTCCCCTGCCTCCAGAGCAGTCAGCGAGTCAGTGTCGAGGTAAACTATAGATGACCTTGTCTTGCCTCTGTAGGATTCTTTGTTTACTATATTCTTTATTTTTAACTGCGCTTGGTAAAGTCTCATGACGGACCAACAGGCAGAGAGATCGATGGATGAGAAAGGATGAGAGGGAAGTAAAAGAACATGCTTGTTGTCAGGGAGAGGAGTTGGTATCTTAAACCCCTGTGTACACATCATCACATCTTACAGAGACAGGATTCAGAAAAAGGAGAATTCTTCACATGAGAGGTGAGAAAGAAAAGTACAATACCACTGTCCCTGTCTTTTTCTTCCTCCCTCTTGTTCTTTTCATTTTCTCCTTTTCTGTCTGTTTTCCACTCTGAAAGACCACTGCTGTGTAGTATCATGTTTTTAGGGCTCTCAGGGGAGCAGAGGGAGAGATGGAGAGCGGGGAGAAGAAGAGAAGGAGAGATGGAGATGGGGGAGAAGGAGAGAGGGGGAGAAGTTGACATCTGGGCAGCTTGGTGAAGGAGTGGAGAAGCAGCTCTCACTGTGAGGGGAACTAAAATGGCTCTGCTGGGTCTCTCTACCATTCAACCCTCCAACCCTCCAACGCTCCAACCCTCCAACCCTCCAACCATCCAACCCTCCAACCCTCCAACCCTCCAAACCTCCAAACCTCCACTCCTCCCTACATCTGGACATCTCCCCCAGGCCCCCAGACAGTGTATTCTAACCCCAAGTCCCTCTCCACCAGGCCCCCAATGCCCCAGGTTCCTCTCCCCAGGCCCCCAGACAGTGCACTCTAACCCCAGGTCCCTCTCCCCCAGGCCCCCAGACAGTGTATTCTAACCCCAAGTCCCTCTCCCCAGGCCCCCAGACAGTGTATTCTAACCCCAGGTACCTCTCCCCAGGCCCCCAGACAGTCAGTGTATTCTAACCCCAGGTACCTCTCCCCAGGCCCCCAGACAGTGCACTCTAACCCCAGGTCCCTCTCCCCAGGCCCCCAGACAGTGCACTCTAACCCCAGGTCCCTCTCCCCAGGCCCCCAGACAGTGCACTCTAACCCCAGGTCCCTCTCCCCAGGCCCCCAGACAGTGCACTCTAACCCCAGGTCCCTCTCCCCAGGCCCCCAGACAGTGGACTCTAACCCCTGGTCCCTCTCCCCAGGCCCCCAGACAGTGCACTCTAACCCCAGGTCCCTCTCCCCAGGCCCCCAGACAGTGCACTCTAACCCCAGGTCCCTCTCCCCAGGCCCCCAGACAGTGCACTCTAACCCCAGGTCCCTCTCCCCAGGCCCCCAGACAGTGCACTCTAACCCCAGGTCCCTCTCCCCCAGGCCCCCAGACAGTGCACTCTAACCCTAGGTCCCTCTCCCCCAGGCCCCCAGACAGTGCACACTAACCCCAGGTCCCTCTCCCCAGGCCCCCAGACAGTGCACTCTAACCCCAGGTCCCTCTCCCCCAGGCCCCCAGACAGTGCACTCTAACCCCAGGTCCCTCTCCCCCAGGCCCCCAGACAGTGCACTCTAAACCCCAGGTCCCTCTCCCCCAGGCCCCCAGACAGTGCACTCTAACCCCAGGTCCCTCTCCCCCAGGGCCCCAGACAGTGCACTCTAACCCCAGGTCCCTCTCCCCAGGCCCCCAGACAGTGCACTCTAACCCCAGGTCCCTCTCCCCCAGGCCCCCAGACAGTGCACTCTAACCCCAGGTCCCTCTCCCCCAGGCCCCCAGACAGTGCACTCTAACCCCAGGTCCCTCTACCCCAGGCCCCCAGACAGTGCACTCTAACCCCAGGTTCTTCTCCCCCAGGCCACCAGACTGTCAGTGTATTCTAACCCCAGGTCCCTCTCCCCCAGGCCCCCAAACAGTGCACTCTAACCCCAGGTCCCTCTCCCCCAGGCCCCCAAAACAGTGCACTCTAACCCCAGGTCCCTCTCCCCAAGGCCTCCAGACAATGTACTCCGGCCCCAGGCTTTGATCTGGGGGGATGGGCTCTCCATTAGCCAGGGCAGCCCAGAGACAGATGAGGTGTGTGAGCCCGAACACAGCTGCTCCTGCGGTGCGGTGCGCCCCCCACACGCACTAATCGCCATAAATCGCCTCCCCTCCCCCTCCCACCTCTCTCGCCCAGCACTCAGCCCTGTGTTAAAAGCCAATCAGGAAAATGACATGCAAACTCCCAGGGACCCATTTTCACTTTCTTAACAAATCATTAGTCAACATGAGTTCCGACGTCTCCATAATACCAGGACCGTCTGTTCCACCAACCCACTGCCCCATCGCCTCCCCCCTCTACTACCCCACCCCTGTTCCAGCTATTGCTCCAGTCCTCCCTCCTCCCTGCTCCCTCTTTGCCTGCCCAAGGCCACTCTACACCAGAGCCTCAGTCCCCTGGACCTCCCCAGTGGTCAAAACAAAGAGATGGAAACTCAGAATGAAAAGAGATGAGTGTTAGGTGTATTAGTATGTACTGTAGAGAGAGTGAGTGAGAGAAAAGAGGAAAATCAGGACATGTGGCAGTTTAGGGAGAGAAAGAGGGAGAGAGCTAGTCTGAGGCCTGACCAGTGACTACACAGGTTCAGTTGAAGTGAGATCATAACATCATGTGAACACAGGAAGCAGGAAGTGTTGTTTATGACAACCTCTGTCTGGCCCATGTTACTACCAACTGGGTCCATACACAAACAGGTTCAGGCCCATGTTGAAAATGTAAAGATAATACTACACTCCCCTATAGGGGTCTGCCCATACAAAATAAATGCTCTCCCCTATAGACCTCTGCACATAATACAAACAGCTCTCTCCTATAGGCCTATACACTACTATCATGGCCTAACACATTCACAGAAGTGGAGGAACACCTTCTATGAAGCCCCTATTTCAATATATATCTTGAGAGATTCAGTATGTGGATTCTATATATTTGATAGATCCAGTAACGTCTTGCACCCTGGTCGGACGGTGAGGTAGAGACAGTATCAGTAATATTTCAATAGGCCAGCAGAGGGGGAAGCGTGTGACAGAGGCAGAGGCAGAGACAGTATCAGTCTCTGAAAAGGTTATCCTGTTTAGATACAACTAGACTAAATATATTCATATGTCACCAAATCATTGATTAAAACTCACTGTTTTAAAATGAAGGTCTATAGTAACTTCAACAGTACTCTCTGTAGGGTAGCACCATGGTGAAACCGGAGGACAGCTAGCTTGTGTCCTCCTCTGGGTACATTGACTTCAATACAAAACCTAGGATGCTTGTAGGCCTCAGCCCCTTCCATAGACATACATGGTAATTATGACCACTTCCAGAGGACAACCTCCAACCAATCAAAGCATTTTGCAGTATGAACTGACAAGTTGTCCATCCTATCATAGGATTAGGATCAGAGAATAAATGTAGTGTGTTGTATTGGGGATGCGACGCCGAGCATTATGGAGGGTTCAATGTGTTGAGAAGCTTGGTGAGATTATTTAATGGAGGCTGAGAAGTGATAGTTGAGCATTTTTTAAAAATATTATTAAATTCAAATGAGTTTCCTCAAATTACAGGAGGCAGAGGAGGTAGATTATTGTGTCCAGTTATTGAAATAAATTGCACTTTGCCTTGCTAACTTCAGTAGCAGCTCAAGTGCGCAGTTTTCAAGTGCGCAGGAAGGTCTGAGCCTCGGGCAAAAGGGGGGTACAGTGACCTGAAGAACATTGATCATTCAGCTAAACGGAAAAACAAAAGCAGAGAGCCCACATCAAATTGAAGCTTCTAGGGAAAAAGCTGCATCGATCATGACGAAGGTTTGCGTATTCAAACTGCGCAACACAACGAGAAAGAAAGAAGAAACAGGGATGTTCTCAAGTGGCTTATCAACACGACTGCGTATTGGGGCAAGGATTGGCTTTAGAGGACACAACGAGAGGGAAAATTCCGCTAACAAGGACAACTACAAGGAGTTTCAGCGGTAATGGCACGTTACGATGCTTTACTTGCTGAACTTCTGGAACTTTTGACTGTCCTTTCTGGGATGTCAAAATCAATTCAGAATGATTTGATAGCTTCCATCGCATCCTCCATTAAAAGTTAGATTTCTTTCGCTCGCGCTCAGGTAGGCTTTCCACTTTCCTCTGGTGTTTATTTAGCAAAGAACACAATCTCTCCGGACAGACACAAGCAGAAACTCTTGACATAAATAATGCAGCAGTCTAGGCTACACCTAAACATTAGAACTCTGACACGCTGTATGGATTGAAAACGAGACTATTTTTCAGTCTGATCAATTGTAGGGTACTAATAAGAGCAGATGCATACAGCCTATGCGCCCTGTCCATCTGGTCAGGGTAGACTAATTGGTAACGTTGTGTATTTATAGTCCACTTGTGTGTCAGGAGAAAATGTGAAGGTGATCAAATGTAGTTTATATTCAAAGTTGGGCTGGCTAGGCTGCCTAGACGTTTTCAATCAAAAATGATTCACTGTAATTAATCATTCCACATAATAGCGATGACAGATGTAAGTAAATGTTTTATAAGGCCTACAGTTGCATAGGCCTGCATGATGCAAACATGCATAAAGCAAGCTGAGCCCTGTGAGTTCTACTGTCTATCAGTTTATCTGTGTCTGGGTAGTAGAAATCCCCCGCCTAATCAAGTCTAAATATAATTCATATGAGCAAGTATAAAGTTTCTGCAGTTTGACGAGGTTTTCACCCCCCCCCAGGAGTTTATTCCAGGAGTTTTTTTAAAACCATGTGACCTGACTTGACTTGGAAAAACTGGTCCCATCATAAACCTTTTTAAAACTGATGAATCATTGTCATGTCTTATAGGGTCCAGAGGGGTAAAAGGGGGTCAAAATTGCCCCACCGCTCTGGGACCTGTGGTGCCACCAGTGTGTTTGCAGTTGTCAGTTATCATCAGGTATGTGGATGATCAGGGCTTTATTCAGGAACATTTCTTGAGCTACTTTGATGTGTCAAGTGGGTGAGATGCGCAGTCTTGTGTTTGACTTTGTGAATTTTGAGATGTCTGAGTTTAACTTCATGGAGAAACATGGCGCAGCTGTAATGGAATGTATCTGCTATTTGTATTTACATCTAAGTCTCCTGACTGTAGAGTCAATCACATACACAATCACATTATTACATACCAATGATTTTACTCCTTGCTTGGACTAACTCATGCTTAGCATTCTTAGTCTAACTGTGTAGTGTGTTTTTTGTCTTCCCGGGTCAAATCCCATCCTGCACTGGTCAAGCCTCTGAACACCTTATCTCATGCCTCATACCCTCATTCAATCACTGCTGTGATCCCTTTCCAACACGGTGTAAGTAGCTCTCTCATTCCCATTCCACATAATATTGTACTATAAATGTCTTTATTAAATACTTTAGGTTAAAATAATGATTCTTTGACGATTTTTGAAAGACACTTTGTGCGTTCCGCTCCTATACCGTGGGTCTCCCATCCTCCTCCTTTTCAAGTCACCAGTAACATTGTAATAGGCCAACAGAGGGGGAGGGTCTGACAGAAAGCGAGAGAAGGAAACACTAAAAGCGAGAGAAGGAAACACTGAATGCTGGAGAAGGAAACACTAAATGCGAGAGAAGGAAACACTAAAAGCGAGAGAAGGAACACTAAAAGCGAGAGAAGGAAACACTAAAAGCGAGAGAAGGAAACACTAAAAGCGAGAGAAGGAAACACTAAAAGCGAGAGAAGGAAACACTAAAAGCGAGAGAAGGAAACACTAAAAGCGAGAGAAGGAAACACTAAATGCGAGAGAAGGAAACACTAAAAGCGAGAGAAGGAAACTAAAAGCGAGAGAAGAAAACACTAAATGCGAGAGAAGTCCCAGGGTGGAGGACAGTGTTTCCTGTCGCTGCTGTCACTAACGAGCAGGATGCGCCGTGACCCATAATGCCTTGGGAGATGTGTGGGGAACAGATATGTCTAGTGTCCATCCGTGTTGAGCCAGGTGCGTGGGAGAGGAGCAGAAAAGGGCAGGTGTAAGTTAGGGGGGCAGGTGTAAGTTAGGGGGGTAGGTGTAAGTTAGGGGGGCAGGTGTAAGTTAGGGGGCAGGTGTAAGTTAGGGGGCAGGTGTAAGTTAGGGGGGCAGGTGTAAGTTAGGGGGGCAGGTGTAAGTTAGGGGGGCAGGTGTAAGTTAGGGGGTAGGTGTAAGTTAGGGGGGTAGGTGTAAGTTAGGGGGGCAGGTGTAAGTTAGGGGGGCAGGTGTAAGTTAGGGGGGCAGGTGTAAGTTAGGGGGGCAGGTGTAAGTTAGGGGGGCAGGTGTAAGTTAGGGGGGTAGGTGTAAGTTAGGGGGGCAGGTGTAAGTTAGGGGGTAGGTGTAAGTTAGGGGGGTAGGTGTGTGGGTGTTGAGCGGATGAGAAAGACGTCGCCTTGTCTAACGCTTTATTAAGACAACCGCGTACAACTAGCTGTTCAGTTCAGATCTGTATAGTATCTGGATGAGATGTTGGCTGCCAGGGTGAGATTCAGAGGTCAGGGTTGAGAGCTTGAAGGTTAAATGTAGACGTGTATAGTACCTGGATGAGGTGTTGGCTGTGATCTTCAGGCTCCCAGGGTTGCGTATGAGTTTATCCAGGATGCTGACGATCTGTTCAAACTTGGGTCTGTTGTTCCTCTCCTTCTGCCAGCAGTCCAACATCAGCTGGTACAGAGCTGCAGGACAGTCCATAGGAGGAGGCAGTCTGTAGCCCTCATCCACCGCCTTGATCACCTGGAGGGAGGGAAAGAGAGAGAGAGAGAAAGAGACACCAAATTGAGACTCTGCATACAGAATTCTGTTCAAATATCCTCTGTGTACAATGTAAAACACCAAATAATGCATGCAGAGCAGAATTAGGCCGATACCCGCTAATGATCAAAATCCAGAAAAGAGACGATAAATTCTACAACCACTTTAAAGGAAGCGATTCCCAAACCTTCCATAACAAAGCCATCACCTACAGAGAGATGAACCTAGAAAAGAGTCCCCTAAGCAAGCTAGTCACCTGTTCACAAGCACAAACAGAACCCACAGAGCCCCAGGACAGCAACATAATAGACCCAACCAAATCATGAGAAAATAAAAAGATAATTACTTGACACATTGGAAAGAATTTACAAAAAAACAGAGCAAACTAGAATGCTATTTGGCCCTAAACAGAGAGTACACAGCGGCAGAATACCTGACTACTGTGACTGACCCAAAATTAAGGAAAGCTTTGACTATGTACAGACTCAGTGAGCATAGCCTTGCTATTGAGAAAGGTCGACAAAGGCAGACCTGGCTCTCAGGAGAAGACAGGCTATCTGCACACTGCTCACAAAATGAGGTGGAAACTGAGCTGCACTTCCTAAACTCCTGCTAAATGTATGACCATATTAGAGACACATATTTCCCTCCGATTACACAGACCCACAAAGAATTTGAAAACAAATCTAATTTTGATAAACTCCCATATCTACTGGGTGAAATACCACAGTGTGCCATCACAGCAGCAATATTTATGACCTGTTTCCACAAGAAAAGGGCAACCAGTGAAGAACAAACACTATTGTAAATACAAACCATATTTACTTTAACTATTTGCACATTGTTACAACACTATTTAGACATAATATGACATTTGAAATGTCTTTATTCTTTTGGAACTTTGTGAGAATAATGTTTACTGTTCATTTTATTGTCTATTTCACTTTATTTTTTTCTTTGTAAACATGTTTCCATGCCAAAAAAGCCCCCTTGAATCCTCTCAGGTGACAATGCTGTATTTCTGGTTCAGGCCATCAGACCATCAGGCTTCAGACTCAGTCTTCCACCTAGCCGCTCTACGCATCATTTCCTCTCTTAGCAGGAAGTTCATTAGGTCACCCTGGCGACGGTTGCATACTCACGTCCTGATTGGACATCTCCCAGTAAGGCCGCTCCCCGTATGACATCACTTCCCAGAGCACGATACCGTAGCTCCAGGCATCGCTGGCCGAGGTGAACTTCCTGTAGGAGATGGCCTCTGGAGCTGTCCACCTGATAGGGATCTTACCTCCCTGAGAGAGAAAGAGAGAGAGAGAGAGAGAGAGAGAGAGAGAGAGAGAGAGATCACAATGAAAGTATTTCAACAACCATGCCCAGTCATCACATTTCTATTAATTTGTCAACTCATCAAATAGTGAAAGCGATATGTGTGTAACTGTGATTCTATTGATGATGTACAGTCATGATTTAATGATTTGTTTTAGGTTAGGTTTGACATGAACGTGGATATAAAGAGAGAGAAGGAGAAGAGGTCTGTTCAACGCTGGTCCGACCAATCTGATTCCATGCTTCGATCACGTGGATTGGGATATGTTCCGCATTGCATCCGACAACAACATTGACAAATACGCTGATTTTTATTTTTTTATTTTTTTTATTTTTTTGAACCTTTATTTAACCAGGCAAGTCAGTTAAGAACAAATTCTTACTTTCAATGACGGCCTAGGAACAGTGGGTTAACTGCCTGTTCAGGGGCAGAACGACAGATCTGTAACTTGTCAGCTCGGGGGTTTGAACTTGCAACCTTCCGGTTACTAGTCCAACGCTCTAACCACTAGGCTACCCTGCCACCCCGATTCAGTGAGCGAGTTCATTAGAAAGTGCATCGGCAACGTTATACCCACAGCAACGATTAAAACATTTCCAAACCAGAAACAGTGGATTGATGGCAGCATTCGCTCGAGGCTGAAAGCGCGAACCACTGCTTTTAACCAGGGCAAGGTGACTGGAAACATGACCGACTACAAACAGTGTAGCTATTCCCTCCGCAAGGCAATCAACCAAGCTAAGTGTCAGTATAGAGACAAAGTAGAGTCGCAATTCAACGGCTCAGACACAAGGTATGTGGCAGGGTCTACAGTCAATCACGGATTACAAAAAGAAAACCAGCCCCGTCGCGGACCAGGATGTCTTGCTCCCAGACAGACTAAATAACTTTTTTGCTCGCTTTGAGGACAATACAGCGCCACTGACACGGCCCGCACCAAAACCTGGAGACTCTCCTTCTCTGCAGCCCGACGTGAGTAAAACATTTAAACGTGTTAACCCTCGTAAGGCTGCAGGACCAGACGGCATCCCCAGCCGCGCCTCAAGGCATGCGCAGACCAGCTGGCTGGTGTGTTTACGGACATATTCAATCAATTCTTATCCCAGACTCCTGTTCCCACATGCTTCAAGAGGGCCACCATTGTTCCTGTTCCCAAGAAAGCTAAGGTAACTGAGCTAAACGACTACCGCCCCGTAGCACTTACTTCCGTCATCATGAAGTGCTTTGAGAGACTAGTCAAGGACCATATCACCTCCACCCTACCTGAGACCCTAGACCCACTCCAATTTGCTTACCGCTCCAATAGGTACACAGACGACGCAATCGCAACCACACTGCCCACTAACCCATCTGGACAAGAGGAATACCTATGTGAGAATGCTGTTCATCGACTACAACTCAGCATTTAACACCATAGTACCCTGGGTCTCGACCCCGCCCTGTGCAACTGGGTACTGGACTTCCTGACGGGCCGCCCCCAGGTGGTGAGGGTAGGTAACAACATCTCCACCCCGCTGATCCTCAACACTGGGGCCCCACAAGGGGGCGTTCTGAACCCTCTCCTGTACTCCCTGTTCACCCACGACTACGTGGCCATGCACGCCTCCAACTCAATCATCAAGTCTGCAGACGACACTACAGTGGTAGGTTTGATTACCAACAACGACGAGACGGCCTACAGGGAGGAGGTGAGGGCCCTCGGAGTGTGGTGTCAGGAAAATAACCTCACACTCAACGTCAACAAAACAAAGGAGATGATTGTGGACTTCAGGAAACAGCAGAGGGAGTACCCCCCTATCCACATCGACGGGACAGTAGTGGAGAGGGTAGTAAGTTTTAAGTTCCTCGGCATACACATCATGGACAAACTGAATTGGTCCACCCACACAGACAGTGTTGTAAAGAAGGCGCAGCAGCGCCTCTTCAACCTCAGGAGGCTGAAGAAATTTGGCTTGTCACCAAAAGCACTCACAAACTTCTACAGATGCACAATCGAGAGCATCCTGTCGGGCTGTATCACCGCCTGGTACGGCAACTGCTCCGCCCACAACCGTAAGGCTCTCCAGAGGGTAGTGAGGTCTGCACAACGCATCACCAGGGGAAAACTACCTGCCCTACAGGACACCTACACCACCCGATGTCACAGGAAGGCCATAACGATCATCAAGGACAACAACCACCTGAGCCTGTTCACCCCGCTATCATCCAGAAGGCGAGGTCAGTACAGTTGCATCAAAGCAGGGACCAAGAGACTGAAAAACAGCTTCTATCTCAAAGCTATCAGACTGTTAAACAGCCATCACTAACATTGAGTGGCTGCTGTCAACACACTGACTCAACTCCAGCCACTTTAATAATAGAAATTCATGGAAATTGATGTAAAAATGTATCACTAGCCACTTTAAACAATGCCACTTAATATAATGTTTACATACCCTACATTACTCATCTCATATGTACATGTATATACTGTACTCTATATCATCTACTGCATAATGCCATCTTTATGTAATACATGTATCACTAGCCACTTTAAACATTGCCACTTAATATAATGTTTACATACCCTACATTACTCATCTCATATGTATATACTGTACTCTATGCCTATGCCGTTCTGTACTATCACTAATTCATATATCTTTATGTACATATTCTTTATCCCTTTACACTTGTGTGTATAAGGTAGTAGTTGTGGAATTGTTAGGTTAGATTACTTGTTGGTTATTACTGCATTGTCGGAACTAGAAGCACAAGCATTTCGCTACACTCGCATTAACATCTGCTAACCATGTGTATGTGACAAATAAAATTTGATTGGATTTGATTTGACAAAGAGAGGGGTTTAGGTTGTGGCCTCAGCCTCCAGAACTACACGGCCTTGTTCCATTTGTTTCATCCTCACTGTGTTTCTTCCTGGGGGAGAGGGAAAAGGCAATAGAGTAAGAGAGAGAGGGGAAGAGAGGTTGAGAGGGAGCCTGTGGGCTGACCCTGTGTTTCTCCTGCTCGGTGTCTACACTCAGGGGGCTGCTGGACTTACTCAAGGCTTGGCCTGCGTCAGGCCAGTGGAGGAGAGTAAAAGAAAAGAGGAGAGGAGCCAAAGCTAACGGACCTCCTGGCCAAGTCACACAACTCCTGGCCAGCTCTCTCTAAACACAAAGCCCTCAGAAAACAAACCACTTCTTCCCTCACACACACACACACACACACACACACACACACACACACACACACACACACACACACACACACACACACACACGCAAGTAAGCACGCAAACACACACACACAAATAAATCCACTTCTGCTCCCTTGAATCCCTGGTGAGTGTACATAAACACAGCCAGCCTCATGAAATGAAGGATTATACCTATAATGACGGTAGAGTATGACACCAGTGAGACACAGACAGACAGGAGGGGGCTCATGGAACAGCAGAGTGGTCTGACAGAAGAGGGAGGGAGAGAGAAGGCCTGCTGGGTCTGATACATTTATGTGACCGTTGAGTAGATGAGAACTCAGCTCTATTTCTAGTGACACATTAGGGGAAGTCTATTAGCATATTTTAGGGAGTGAGTTTATGGGAGTGAAGTAATAGCTCTGTGAGTGTTTATTTAACATGGGGGTCTGAAACTGTTATTACACAGAGTTTAGAGCCCTACATACTAATGTTAGGCCACAAGGTGACCACACACACACACAGTATTTTATATAGATGGTGATAGGTTGGATAAACTAGGCTCAAAGGCCTCTTGATGTTGCTTATCTAGTAGGTTTGTCATTCCTTTCCCATGATCCTTCAGGAGAACACAAACAAAAGGCTTATTGTGAATTCATGTTAGCGTTATCTCACCCAGCTTTTATTTATGTACTGCTACCTCCCTCTGCACTGCTGCAAGGTCAGGAGTTTGTGTATGTGTGTGCCTACGTATGTGACATATGAGGTGATTTGTCTCATGGAAAGCATGTATTCAGTGATAAGGCTGGCAAGGGGGAGATAGATCAACAGAAAGAAGGGAGGGAGAGATAGAGAGAGGTAGACAATGCCCTTCTGTGGAAACCTGAGACAGAGGTCAGTCAATTCAGCTATGTCTGACAGTGATAACCTTTCTCTCTGACCACAGCAACGGGTCCACTCACTATTAAGCACCATGGTTATGGACAGAGGTTGTTCTTACATGGCACACTTCCAAAATTAGTTTTAAAAAATCTAGTTCTGTCCTTGAGCTGTTCTTGTCTACCGATGTTCTGTATTATGTTATGTTTCATGTTTTGTGTGGATCCCAAGAAGAGTAGCTGCTGCTTTTGCAACAGCTAATGGGGATCCTAATAAAATACCAAATAGTGTCCTGTCTCTGTCAGAAACAACTATTAAACCCATCGTAGGTCATTGATAAACCCGACCACCATGTCTTACCCGTGTGGTGTAAGCTGCCTCGGGGTCGTCCTCCAGGACTCTGGACAGGCCGAAGTCAGACACCTTACACACCAGGTTGCTGTTCACCAGGATATTACGAGCGGCCAGGTCCCTGTGGACGTAACCCATGTCAGACAGGTACCTCATGCCTGACGCGATGCCACGCAGCATGCCCACCAACTGGATACCAGTAAACTGGGCATCATGTTTCTAGAAGGGGGAGGCAGAGGAGGAAGAGGGGTGATGAGAGAGGAGGGGAGGGAGAGAAAGAGAGCAAAAGAGAGAGACAGAGACAGAATCAGTCACAGGTGGAATGTCATTCCTCTATAAACAGATGCCACTGGATTGAAAAACAGAATGAATATGACCTTTCTGTTTTTAAGAAATACAGCGGGACATTCATATATCAACATCCAAACCAATTACATGATCCTTTTAGATCACCTCTGACATTAACTTGCTCATTTCAAGGTGAATTGTACAATCTCACAACCATATAGGCCTGACAGCATTATGCCAGAGCCTTTGACCAAATAGTTGGTGTTTTCCCGGGCACTATATGAAGCCCAGACCACCTGGTAGAGACAAGCAGAGTCTGATCAAAGCTGCTACAGTCATATAGTCATAACACAAACATGAGGTACAGTAATGTGGTGTGGAGGAGAGGGATGACTGTGTGTGTGTTAGTGTGTGTGTCGTATGACAGTTCTCAGTGATAAAAGCCAGGCCACTCTACAACCAGAGGAAATAGCTGGAGAAGGTTGCAATTACTCCATTTTCTATCTGAAGGGATGCTGTGCAGACACACAGACACATGTGGAAAACTGCTCAAACGGGACCTACACACACACACTCCTGTCTGCTCATGTTGATTTAATGTTGTTCTGACGTTGGTTTGATGTTTTGCTTTGGCTAATTTCAGTAAACCAGAGTTTCTGGTTAGTTAGAGTGGAATGCATGGCATAACTCCATAGGCCAGCGTAGAAAGCATTAAGGTAGTGTGAAGATAATTCATTTAGCCGTGTAATATTTTAAACTCACTTTCAGAAAGCTGTCCAAGGATCCATTTTCCATGTATTCAGTCACTATCATCACAGGTTTACCTGGAGAGAAGAGACAAACTACCAGATTAGAGAATAATTCCGACTTGGCAAAACGCGCACACACACACACACACACACACACACACACACACACACACACACACACACACACACACACACACACACACACACACACACACACACACACACACACACACACACACACACACACACACACACACACACACACACACACACACACACACACACACACACACACACACAGGGTTCAGCAGTACTTCCTCCAGGCAGGATGAAAGGGCCCATGCAGGGTTGAGGGTACAGGTCCACAGGGTCACCTGTCAGAGTGGGACATCTTTATTCCAGCATCAGTAGAGAGTTACAATAACACGGTAGTGTTATCATCTGGTTCTGATTCACTATACTATATGATTCACTATACCAGAGCAAACCAGACAAGAGCAAGGTTTAAAACAGATAGAAATGAGGGGAGAAATTACTTTAAATCAGCCGTAGTCACATGAACAGCACTGATGTCACGACAGGTATGACTTTAAATCAGCCGTAGTCACATGAACAGCACTGGTGTCACGACAGGTATGACTTTATATCAGCCGTAGTCACATGAACAGCACTGGTGTCACGACAGGTATGACTTTATATCAGCAGTAGTCACATGAACAGCACTGATGTCACGACAGGTATGACTTTATATCAGCCGTAGTCACATGAACAGCACTGGTGTCACGACAGGTATGACTTTATATCAGCCGTAGTCACATGAACAGCACTGGTGTCACGACAGGTATGACTTTATATCAGCCGTAGTCAACTGAACGGCACTGGTGTCACGACAGGTATGACTTTATATCAGCCGTAGTCAAATGAACAGCACTGGTGTCACGACAGGTATGACTTTATATCAGCCGTAGTCACATGAACAGCACTGGTGTCACGACAGGTATGACTTTAAATCAGCCGTAGTCACATGAACAGCACTGGTGTCACGACAGGTATGACTTTAAATCAGCCGTAGTCACATGAACAGCACTGGTGTCACGACAGGTATGACTTTATATTAGCCGTAGTCACATGAACAGCACTGATGTCACGACAGGTATGACTTTATATCAGCCGTAGTCAACTGAACAGCACTGATGTCACGACAGGTATGACTTTATATCAGCCGTAGTCACATGAACAGCACTGATGTCACGACAGGTATGACTTTAAATCAGCCGTAGTCAACTGAACGGCACTGATGTCACGACAGGTATGACTTTATATCAGCCGTAGTCAACTGAGCGGCACTGGTGTCACGACAGGTATGACTTTAAATCAGCCGTAGTCACATGAACAGCACTGATGTCACGACAGGTATGACTTTATATCAGCCGTAGTCACATGAACAGCACTGGTGTCACGACAGGTATGACTTTATATCAGCCGTAGTCAACTGAACAGCACTGGTGTCACGACAGGTATGACTTTATATCAGCCGTAGTCAACTGAACGGCACTGGTGTCACGACAGGTATGACTTTATATCAGCCATAGTCAACTGAACAGCACTGATGTCACGACAGGTATGACTTTATATCAGCCGTAGTCAACTGAACGGCACTGGTGTCACGACAGGTATGACTTTATATCAGCCGTAGTCAACTGAACGGCACTGATGTCACGACAGGTATGACTTTATATCAGCCGTAGTCAACTGAACGGCACTGATGTCACGACAGGTATGACTTTATATCAGCCGTAGTCAACTGAACAGCACTGATGTCACGACAGGTATGACTTTATATCAGCCGTAGTCAACTGAACGGCACTGGTGTCACGACAGGTATGACTTTATATCAGCCGTAGTCACATGAACAGCACTGATGTCACGACAGGTATGACTTTATATCAGCCATAGTCAACTGAACAGCACTGATGTCACGACAGGTATGACTTTATATCAGCCGTAGTCAACTGAACGGCACTGGTGTCACGACAGGTATGACTTTATATTAGCCGTAGTCACATGAACAGCACTGATGTCACGACAGGTATGACTTTATATCAGCCGTAGTCAACTGAACGGCACTGGTGTCACGACAGGTATGACTTTATATCAGCCGTAGTCACATGAACAGCACTGGTGTCACGACAGGTATGACTTTATATCAGCCGTAGTCAAATGAACAGCACTGGTGTCACGACAGGTATGACTTTATATCAGCCGTAGTCAACTGAACGGCACTGGTGTCACGACAGGTATGACTTTATATCAGCCGTAGTCAACTGAACAGCACTGATGTCACGACAGGTATGACTTTATATCAGCCGTAGTCAACTGAACGGCACTGGTGTCACGACAGGTATGACTTTATATCAGCCGTAGTCACATGAACAGCACTGATGTCACGACAGGTATGACTTTATATCAGCCGTAGTCACATGAACAGCACTGATGTCACGACAGGTATGACTTTATATCAGCCGTAGTCACATGAACAGCACTGATGTCACGACAGGTATGACTTTATATCAGCAGTAGTCACATGAACAGCACTGGTGTCACGACAGGTATGACTTTATATCAGCCGTAGTCACATGAACAGCACTGGTGTCACGACAGGTATGACTTTATATCAGCAGTAGTCACATGAACAGCACTGGTGTCACGACAGGTATGACTTTAAATCAGCCGTAGTCACATGAACAGCACTGGTGTCACGACAGGTATGACTTTATATTAGCCGTAGTCACATGAACAGCACTGATGTCACGACAGGTATGACTTTATATCAGCAGTAGTCACATGAACAGCACTGGTGTCACGACAGGTATGACTTTAAATCAGCCGTAGTCACATGAACAGCACTGATGTCACGACAGATATTACTTTAAATCAGCCGGGGTCAAATGAACAGCACTGATGTCACGACAGGTATGACTTTAAATCAGCCGGGGTCAAATGAACAGCACTGGTGTCACGACAGGTATGACTTTAAATCAGCCGGGGTCAAATGAACAGCACTGGTGTCACGACAGGTATGACTTTAAATCAGCCGGGGTCAAATGAACAGCACTGGTGTCACGACAGGTATGACTTTAAATCAGCCGGGGTCAAATGAACAGCACTGATGTCACGACAGGTATGACTTTAAATCAGCCGTGGTCAAATGAACAGTACTGGTGTCACGACAGGTGTGTGTCAGATGGAAATGTGTTCCACTTTTCACCCTTTCATCCCTCCCTCCCGCACTCTCTCTTTTGCTTTCTCACTCTCTCTCTCCATCTATCGCTCTCCTGCACTCTCCCCATCCCTCTCTCCATCTCTCTCCATCCCCCTCTCCCTCTGTCTGTCATGCACATTGTAAATGTATCAAAGTCAAATTCCACATCTGGCAACGCAGAACTCATTTCCAGATCTGTCAGAGGTAGGGGATGATGGAACCTTCTGTAAAAAGAAACACATTTATAACCCTCGTTGGAAGAATAAACTTCAATTAATAAAACTGGCTCCCTCACAAACGGCTTGCAATTTAATGGTGAGTAAAACAAGACTAGGTGTGGTCAGAGCAGTGTTTGAACCTTACCACAATCATCACCTTTCATTTTCTACTGCTGGAGTACCAGCACCTCTTATAGAATACAGTGTCATCAATTACTTTTTTATTTAATTTTATTTTATTTCACCTTGATTTAACCAGGTAAGCCAGTTGAGAACAAGTTCTCATTTACAGCTGCGATCTGGCCAAGATAAAGCAAACAGTGCGACACAAACAACAATACAGAGTTACACATGGAAAAAACAAACGTACAGTCAATAACACAATTGAAAAGTCTATATACAGTGTGTGCAAATGAGGTAAGATTAGGAAGGTAAGGCAGTAAATAGGCCGTGGTGGCGAAGTAATTACAATTTAGCAATAAACACTGGAGTGATAGATGTGCTGAAGATGAATGTGCAAGTAGAGATACTGGGGTGCAAAGGAGCAAAATGACAAAACAATATGGGGATGAGGTAGTTGGATGGGCTACTTACAGATGGGCTATGTACAGATGCAATGATCTGTAAGCTGCTCTGACAGCTGACGCTTAAAGTTAGTGAGGGAGATATTAGTCTCCAGCTTCAGTTATTTTTGCAATTCATTCTAGTCATTGGCAGCAGAGAACTGGAAGGAAAGGAGGCCAAAGAGGAATTGAAATATACCTGCTGGAGCATGTGCTATGGGTGGGTCCTGCTATGGTGACCAGTGAGCTGAGATAGCTAGCAAAGACTTATAGATGACTTGGAGCCAGTGGGCTTTGCGATGAATATGAAGCGAGGACCAGCTTACAGGTCGCAGTGATTGGTAGTATATGGGGCTTTGGTGACAAAACGGATGCCACTGTGATAGACTGCATCTAACTTGCTGAGTAGAGTGTTGGAGGCTATTTTGTAAATGACATCGCCGAAGTCAAGGATTGGTAGGATACTCAGTTTTAGGAGGGTAAGTTTGGCAGCATGAGTGAAGGATGCTTTGTTGCGAAATAGGAAGCCGATTCTAGATATAATTTTGGAATGGAGATGCTTAATGTGAGTCTGGAAGGGGAGTTTACAGTCTAACTAGACACAAACATTGGAAATGTAAAATTAAAGTGAGCTCAAACACATTTTTCATTACATCTCAAGCGCTAGATCTACATTTCACAGTGTAGTGATAAGGGTACAACCTGTAATTCGTCTAGACAAGAACACCACCTTCTATTAACATAAGAAAGACTGCTGGCACAAACACACTCGTAGACATCGTTAAACACCTCCCTCTAAAAGACCCTAATGGATTTGCCCAACACCCCCCTCTATAGAAAGTTGTGATGGATTGGCCCATTCACCTCACAGGACAGCCTTTATAGTTTCAGATAAAACAGACTTCTTAAACCTCCTCCGCTTTTTATCCTCTCCGTTGCTCCCCTCTCTCTGTGTGTGTGTGTGTGCGTGCGTGCGTGTGTGTGTGTGTGTGTGTGTGTGTGTGTGTGTGTGTGTGTGTGTGTGTGTGTGTGTGTGTGTGTGTGTGTGTGTGTGTGTGCGTGCGTGCGTGCGTGCGTGCGTGCGTGTGTGTGTGCGCGTGTGTGTGTCAGGGTTTCCTTTAGGAAAATGTGGCTCTGGACATTTGACCGGCAGCATTTTCATTTATTAGACATTTGAGAAATTGACTGGACCCATAGGCATTGGGTGTGTAACCTGATTAGGGCGTCCCCCCACGGTGCTCAGAATGGCAGAAATCACATTTAGATGATGGTCATTCATACAGAACATGCAAGTCGAGGATGCAACAATGTGCTGTCCTTCTTACTGAATTCTGAAGTGCACTTTGAAGATGTTAGAATAACTGTCCCCATTTACTTTTCCTCAGCCAATAAGACCAGTAACGAACAGCAACATCACTAGCCTATACCAATCCACTATCCCCCATAGTAGAAAAGTTAACCTATTCTACTGGTCAGCTTGTCGAGAAAGAAAGAGCCTGTTCCAAACCGACTCTGGGACAGGTGAGGGACAATAGATCCCACATTCTTACAACCAGTAGACCTAGATTACATATTGTTTTCTTTCTCCAAAGCAATGAGTCTGATTGAACAGATCAAAACATTTCGCTTCAAATGTTGATAAACTATTTTGAGAAGCAGGTACGGGGAGTTGAACATTTCATGCGGAACAGACAGGTAACAGGACAGGAACAGCGTCGGCACACGAGTAACCAAGGACCTATGACAACCAATGCAGAAGCAGGGAACAGAGCGGGAACCAGACAGATATAGGGAAGGTAATAACAGAGGTGATTAAGTCCAATAAATTGCTGATGCACGTGACGGGGGGTAGGCAGGTGTGCGTAATGATGATGGCAGGAGTGCGCAGTGCTGGGGAGTCTGGCATCCTCGAGCGCCAGGGGGGAAGAGTGGGAGCATGCGTGACAAACGCAGTGTGCCTGGATACAACCTTTAGCCCTGGCATATTGACCATATACCACAAACCAAAGAAATGTTTTGTCACACCCGTGGTATACGGTCTGATATACCATGGCTGTCAGCCAATCAGTATTCAGGGTTCGAACCACCCAGTTGATAATATGCAACAACTAGCATGGGGTGCTAATATGACGAGGATTGTGCCTCTGGCTACTGGACAATAAAATAAAGTTGCTATAAAATAATTGACTTTGGCTAGGCTACCTTGAAGAAAGGTAAGACATGCCTCATAATATGCAGTAAAACAGTAATTTGCTGTTTGAGATGCTGCCTGGCTCTTGCATTGTCTGGACAATTCTCTGCTCAAAGGCTCTGTATCTGTATGCTGTACGCTTGTGATAAATAAGATGCATAACCAATATACTGTACACACTCGCCAATTTAATTCTACAAAATCATTAACCCATAAATGAACCCGTAGACCGATAAGCATTACCTGGCAAATGTATTTCCATTGACTGGTATTTACATCAAATAATAGACTAAAAAGCATTATATCACAATGGGATGTTTTCTTCTTCTGTCGGCGCCATTTTCATTTATCGGCTTTTAACTTTTTTTATCAGCCAAAAGTCGGCTATTACCAATGCATGTGTGTGTGTGTGTGTGTGTGTGTGTGTGTGTGTGTGTGTGTGTGTGTGTGTGTGTGTGTGTGTGTGTGCGGTGCAGCCAAAAGCAGCAGAAGGCTTAATGAGGTGTGAAAGTCTCTGGATTATTAAGAATGAACAGGACTGGGTTAATAAATCACCCTAGAGCACAGACAGGACCGTGTGTGTGTGAGTGTGTCAGTCTGTTCTCGCATGCCAACCAAACTCCTAAGAGCCTGCTATCAATCATAGAGTACCCCTCCAACACAGACACACACACACACACGTTACTATGCTCTCCCCTCATTCTATCCTAAAAACAGAAAGAAACAAAGAATAATTTGCAATTAAGCCTCTGGCATTATTCACCAGCAGGGCTTTAATAGTCAGAGTGATGGAAGATGTTTTAGACAAATATAATCCCTATATGATTGAAAAAACAAAAGGACCATTTTTGCATTCCTCTCCGGGTTCTATGTACAGTCAGGTGAATGGGAAACTGCGTGGGTTTTCACTGGCTATGCTGAGTAACTGTGGTCCTGTCATAATGCTGAGAGACAACTGTTTTCACACGGCACAGTGGTTTTATCTAAACCGTCAACTAGAATACACAGGATTTCCTTTTTAGCTTTTAGTCTGATTTTCAGGAGAACTTAGATTCCATGGCCATAAA
This sequence comes from Oncorhynchus keta, assembly GCF_023373465.1. Taxonomy (NCBI): domain Eukaryota; kingdom Metazoa; phylum Chordata; class Actinopteri; order Salmoniformes; family Salmonidae; genus Oncorhynchus; species Oncorhynchus keta. Next base: position 28,173,480 of record NC_068427.1, on the reverse strand, counting down.
CATTTAGAGAAAACATGTGCAAGAGCCATATCAGAAGCATTATGGATATTACTACATTTTGTAGAACTTTTTCTGGTAAACATATCATTTTTACATATCATTATCGACATTGTATAATAGGGACCAGACTTATTCTATTGTGTTATTGACTGTACGTTTACGTTTATTCCATGTGTAACTGTGTGTTGTTGTTTGTGTCGCACTGCTTTGCTTTATCTTGGCCAGGTCGCAGTTGTAAATGAGAACTTGTTCTCAAGTAGCCTACCTGGTGAAATAAAATAACATTTATAAAAATAAAATAAAAAAGATTCTTGATACACACAGGAAACTGTTAAGTGTGAAAAACCCAGCAGCGTCGCAGTTCTTGACACACTCAAACTGTTGTGCCTGGCACCTACTACCATACCCTGTTCAAAATTACATAAATATTTTGTCTTGCCCATTCACCCTCTGAATGGCACACACAATCCATGTCTCAATTGTCTCAAGGCTTAAAAATCCTTCTTTAACCTGTTTCCTCCCCTTCATCTACACTGTTTGAAGTGATGAGTGTTATCAAGAAGGGACCATAGCTTTCACCTGGTCAGTCTATGTCATGAAAAGAGCAGGTGTTCCTAATGTTTTGTACACTCAGTATATATCGCATGCAATATTTTGAATTGCCACTGAGTGAAATGTCAATTTTTATAGTTTACTCTGTTTGACGTCTCTCTGTTTGTCGTCTCTCTGTTTATCGTCTCTCCATTTGTCGTCTCTCCGTTTGTCGTCTCTCCGTTTGACGTCTCTCCGTTTGTCGTCTCTCCGTTTGTCGTCTCTCCGTTTGTCGTCTCTCCGTTTGTCGTCTCTCCGTTTGTCGTCTCTCCGTTTGTCGTCTCTCCGTTTGTCGTCTCTCCGTTTGTCGTCTCTCCGTTTGTCGTCGCTCCGTTTGTCGTCTCTCCGTTTGTCGTCTCTCCGTTTGTCGTCTCTCCGTTTGTCGTCTCTCCGTTTGTCGTCTCTCCGTTTGTCGTCTCTCCGTTTGTCGTCTCTCCGTTTGTCGTCTCTCCGTTTGTCGTCTCTCCGTTTGTCGTCTCTCCGTTTGTCGTCTCTCCGTTTGTCGTCTCTCCGTTTGCCGTCTCTCCGTTTGCCGTCTCTCCGTTTGTCGTCTCTCCGTTTGTCGTCTCTCCGTTTGTCGTCTCTCCGTTTGTCGTCTCTCCGTTTGCCGTCTCTCCGTTTGTCGTCTCTCCGTTTGTCGTCTCTCCGTTTGTCGTCTCTCCGTTTGTCGTCTCTCCGTTTGTCGTCTCTCCGTTTGTCGTCTCTCCGTTTGTCGTCTCTCCGTTTGTCGTCTCTCCGTTTGTCGTCTCTCCGTTTGTCGTCTCTCTCCCTCTCTACTCTTGCAGCTGCTCAAATGCAGTCAACGGATTGTTTCAAAGAGGAACGATGCTGCTTTCCACTTTGCTTTTAAATCTTTTTTCTATTCCTACAGTTCACCCAAGTGTTTTTTATATCACAAATCAATTCGCAATTGCAATATTTGGTCAAAACAAAACGCTATTTGATTTTTGGCCCATATCGTCCAGCCCGATCGTATAATTATTTTCAACTACTGTATATTGTGATTCAGAAATCCATGGCTGGGCTACAACTGATATGAAACATCATTAAAACAGATCTGTTCTGGCCTGCTGGTCAAGTTGACCAGAGCTGGCTAACCTCTGTAAAGTTTTACTGTGAGTTTTACAAGCCTGCTTGTTCCTTTAAACTGATCAGTTCATCTGCTGTAGAGCGAGCAGAGGGAGATATTTTGTAGGTTTAACTCTTCAGTATAACACGACATGGCCAGAACAGCAGTATTATGTGTGTGTGTGTGTGTGTGTGTGTGTGTGTGTGTGTGTGTGTGTGTGTGTGTGTGTGTGTGTGTGTGTGTGTGTGTGTGTGTGTGTGTGTGTGTGTGTGTGTGTGTGTGTGTGTGTGTGTGTGTTGTGTATGTTTTACGTGAGTGTGTGTGTGTGTTGTATATGTTTTACGTGAGTGTGTGTGTGTGTGTGTGTTGTATATGTTTTGCGTGTGTGTGTGTGTGTGTGTGTGTGTGTGTGTGTGTGTGTGTGTGTGTGTGTGTGTGTGTGTGTGTGTGTGTGTGTGTGTGTGTGTGTGTGTGTGTTTGTGTGTGTGCGTACGTGCGCGCATGCATCAGGCCAGAGTGAGTTAACAGGCGAAGAGTGCAGTGAGGTGGAGACCGACTCTGATTGTGGACCAGAGGTCAAAGTAATTATTTCAACGTTTTTCGAGTAATTACCTTTAAGAGGCTGAGAATGTGTGAGTGTGTGAGAATATCTGTGTTAAGGAGCCTCAGGAGGGAGGGTGAGATTCAAGCCAATAGAACTCAATAAAAATGGATTATCTTGTAAAGGTGTAGCCAGTTTCATAGAATTGTTCAGTGTATAACCAACAACACATTCTGTCCAAGGTTTTCTTCTGGGAAGGATTCTTTAGGCTCCATCTGGCCAGGCATAACATACTTCATACATACATAAATATCATGCCAATATTTAATGAGTGATATGTTTGTTTTTCTCTCATTCTTATTGTATAGTAAGATATGGTCTGTACGTACTCCTGGTGACCACTCCCTCCAGCCTGATGATGTTTGGATGGTCAAACTGTCCCATGATTGACGCCTCGGACAGGAAGTCCCGCCTCTGTTTGTCGGTGTATCCTGCCTTCAGCGTCTTGATTGCCACACAGATCTCCTTCTTACTGGGCAGACGCAGACGACCACTGCACACCTCCCCAAACTCACCTAAACACACACACATACACACACAGAGTGTTAATAACACACACATGCACTGTCATCAAGGACCTAAGGCTACAATCTATTATTGATTACTTTTCATCAGAATAACTGTTATCATTTATTTCAGTTGGATCAGACCCGTCAGAGAGTCTTGCTTAATTTCATAACCACCCACATTAGGCCATTATAAGCATGTGCAGTCATATGTCTTTCTTGGAATCCATTTCCCTCACTGAGATAATAATGACTAATTGAAGCTTGACTACATTGGCCACAGTCTATAAATTACCATTCTACTTTCCATATCATTTAAAGCACTATGACACTCATCAGAGCTGACCAATTATCATTATCACCAATTGTGATTGTCTCCACCCCCTTCAGGTGTTGCTTATTTTCCGCACTGTATTTCTCCCTGTGTTTCCTGTCTCTCTGTGCCAGTTCATCTTGTATGTTTCCAAGTCAACCAGCGTGTTCCCATTCTCCTGCTTTTTGCGTTCTCCATTTTCTAGTCCTCCCGGTTTTGACCCTTGCCTGTTTCTGGACTCTGTACCCGCCTGCCTGACCATTCTGCCTGTCTTGACCATGAGCCTGTCTGTCACTATGTACCTCCTGGACTCTGTACCCGCCTGCCTGACCATTCTGCCTGCCTTGACCATGAGCCTGTCTGTCACTATGTACCTCCTGGACTCTGTACCCGCCTGCCTGACCATTCTGCCTGCCATGACCATGAGCCTGTCTGTCACTATGTACCTCCTGGACTCTGTACCCGCCTGCCTGACCATTCTGCCTGCCTTGACCATGAGCCTGTCTGTCACTATGTACCTCCTGGACTCTGTACCCGCCTGCCTGACCATTCTGCCTGTCTTGACCATGAGCCTGTCTGGCACTATGTACCTCCTGGACTCTGTACCCGCCTGCCTGACCATTCTGCCTGTCTTGACCATGAGCCTGTCTGGCACTATGTACCTCCTGGACTCTGTACCCGCCTGCCTGACCATTCTGCCTGTCTTGACCATGAGCCTGTCTGTCACTATGTACCTCCTGGACTCTGTACCCGCCTGCCTGACCATTCTGCCTGCCTTGACCATGAGCCTGTCTGCCACTTTGTACATCCTGGACTTTGATCTGGTTTTGACCTTTGTGCCTGTCCACGACCATTATTTTGCCGACCCCTTTGGATTAATAAACATAGTAAGACTCCAACCATCTGCCTCCTGTGTCTGCATTTCAGTCTCGCCTTGTGCCTTGATAGGTGGATAGCTTCTCTGGTGGATAGGATCACAGAACACAAAAACTCTATTAGACACAAGGACGAGAAAAACCCTCTAGCAGCCCACTTTATCCAGCACCAACATACAGTCAATAAACTGAAATGTTCTGGGCAATAGAGAATGTAAAAAAGAGGCTAAATGGATCCACCTCCTAGATACTGTTTATCCCCATGGACGTAACAAACAACTACAGCTAAACTAGTATACTTAGCCCTTCATAGACTGACTAGTCTATAGCCTCTTGTGTACTTTACTTGTTCTTCTGAATTATAGTATATTCACTATATTGTGCTTCTTTTTATGGAACGTGTTTTACGCACCAGTTCATATACTGTCCTTTATGCACCAGTGCATATACTGTCCTTTATGCACCAGTGCATATACTGTCTTTTATGCACCAGTTCATATACTGTCCTTTATGCACCAGTTCATATACTGTCCTTTATGCACCAGTTCATATACTGTCCTTTATGCACCAGTGCATATACTGTCCTTTATGCACCAGTTCATATACTGTCCTTTATGCACCAGTTCATATACTGTCCTTTATGCACCAGTTCATATACTGTCCTTTATGCACCAGTTCATATACTGTCCTTTATGCACCAGTTCATATACTGTCCTTTATGCACCAGTTCATATACTGTCCTTTATGCACCAGTTCATATACTGTCCTTTATGCACCAGTTCAATACTGTCCTTTATGCACCAGTTCATATACTGTCCTTTATGCACCAGTTCATATACTGTCCTTTATGCACCCGTGCATATACTGTCCTTTATGCACCAGTTCATATACTGTCCTTTATGCACCAGTTCATATACTGTCCTTTATGCACCAGTTCATATACTGTCCTTTATGCACCAGTTCATATACTGTCCTTTATGCACCAGTTCATATACTGGTTTTATGCACCAGTTCATATACTGTCCTTTATGCACCAGTTCATATACTGGTTTTATGCACCAGTTCATATACTGTCCTTTACGCACCAGTTCATATACTGTCCTTTATGCACCAGTTCATATACTGTCCTTTATGCACCAGTTCATATACTGTCCTTTATGCACCAGTTCATATACTGTCCTTTACACACCAGTCCATATACTGTCCTTTACACACCAGTTCATATACTGTCCTTTATGCACCAGTTCATATACTGTCCTTTATACACCAGTTCATATACTGTCCTTTATCCACCAGTTCATATACTGTCCTTTATGCACTAGTTCATATACTGTCCTTTATGCACCAGTTCATATACTGTCCTTTATGCACCAGTTCATATACTGTCCTTTATCCACCAGTTCATATACTGTCCTTTATCCACCAGTTCATATACTGTCCTTTATGCACTAGTTCATATACTGTCCTTTATGCACCGGTTCATATACTGTCCTTTATGCACCAGTTCATATACTGTCCTTTATCCACCAGTTCATATACTGTCCTTTACACACCAGTCCATATACTGTCCTTTACACACCAGTTCATATACTGTCCTTTATGCACCAGTTCATATACTGTCCTTTACGCACCAGTTCATATACTGTCCTTTATGCACCAGTTCATATACTGTCCTTTACGCACCAGTTCATATACTGTCCTTTATGCACCAGTTCATATACTGTCCTTTATGCACCAGTTCATATACTGTCCTTTACACACCAGTTCATATACTGTCCTTTATGCACCAGTTCATATACTGTCCTTTACGCACCAGTTCATATACTGTCCTTTACGCACCAGTTCATATACTGTCCTTTATGCACCAGTTCATATACTGTCCTTTATCCACCAGTTCATATACTGTCCTTTACGCACCAGTTCATATACTGTCCTTTACGCACCAGTTCATATACTGTCCTTTACGCACCAGTTCATATACTGTCCTTTACACACCAGTTCATATACTGTCCTTTACGCACCAGTTCATATACTGTCCTTTACACACACAACTCAGATAGATTATCCCTTTACACACCAGTTCATATACTGTCCTTTACACACACAACTCAGATAGATTATCCCTTTACGCACCAGTTCATATACTGTCCTTTACACACACAACTCAGATAGATTATCCCTTTACGCACCAGTTCATATACTGTCCTTTACACACACAACTCAGATAGATTATCCCTTTACGCACCAGTTCATATACTGTCCTTTACACACACAACTCAGATAGATTATCCCTTTACACACCAGTTCATATACTGTCCTTTACACACACAACTCAGATAGATTATCCCTTCACGCACCAGTTCATATACTGTCCTTTACACACACAACTCAGATAGATTATCCCTTTACGCACCAGTTCATATACTGTCCTTTACACACACAACTCAGATAGATTATCCCTTTACACACCAGTTCATATACTGTCCTTTACACACACAACTCAGATAGATTATCCCTTTACGCACCAGTTCATATACTGTCCTTTACACACACAACTCAGATAGATTATCCCTTTACACACACAACTCAGATAGATTATCCCTTTACACACACAACTCAGATAGATTATCCCTTTACACACACAACTCAGATAGATTATCCCTTTACACACACAACTCAGATAGATTATCCCTTTACGCACTTCCTTTGTATATATACCTGTGCCTTATTTTCTATATTGAGTGATAATGTTGTATATATGTTTTGTATATTGTTTATTTTCCTGTCATGTGACATTTACTTGTCCCGACCCCTATCTCTAGAGACACTTCAGCTTCCGTTCACAACGCTGCCTGAGGAAGCCTCTAGAAGTAGTGTTGCAGATGTGCGTCCTGGTGCACAATGCTGATCTGCTCCTATATTTTTTTGCAGTAAATCTTTTCGGTTAATAGTTCACTAAAGTTTACTGCGAAGGTCTGGCCGCCTACTCTTCTTCTTTCTTAGATAGTTTCACTAGGCAGGACGTTGTGGTAGAGAGACCACTTCAACGTCAGAAGGGCAGGTCAAGCATCACTCTGATACGGCTGGTGACAGGGACTTGGCTAGAGAGGAGAGGGTGTGTGTTTGTGAAGGACAGTGACGTCACAGCTAAAACATGCCAAGCCCTCTCTCCGGGATGATAATTTCCCATAGCTGAGTTGGATCGGTACTGAGTCAGAGACACACACACGCAAGGAGGCATATCACACGTACACACACATTCGGAGGGTCAGTAGTACTGGTCTGAGATTGGGTCTGGAAGAATTTAGCAGAATAATTACAGGCTGTCTAAACAGAGCAGCACGCAGCCTGCTGGGCTATGGGAGGGGGGGTCACAGCTGGGCTGTGGTTGGCCAGTGGACAGGCTGGGAAACGACCAGCACCAGGGTCAGTATTACCCTACCCTCCGTCCACTCCTCTGATAAGCAGGGGAAGTGATTTGATTAATGAAACAAACTCTCTCTGCTTTCTTAGGCTTTGATGTCTGCAGGTCATCTGTAAGGTGATGCCTTGTGTTTTAAAACAACCATCCAGAGAGAGAGAGTCTTTCAGATCTACTGAAGGGTGTCAAATACACGGCCCGCGAAGGCGTCCAATCCGGCTCCCGGGTGGTTTGCATAATTTTTTAAAACAATATACACTACCGTTCAAAAGTTTGGAGTCACTTAGAAATGTCCATGTTTTTGAAAGAAAAGCAATTTTTTTGTCCATTAAAATAACATCAAATTGATCAGAAAGTCTAATGGAATATCTACATAGGTGTACAGAGGCCCATTATCAGCAACTGTCACTCCTGTGTTCCAATGGCATGTTGTGTTAGCTAATCCAAATGTATTGTTAAGTCTAATTGATCATTTGAAAACCCTTTTGCAATTATTTTAGCACAACTGAAAACTGTTGTTCTGCTTAAAGAAGCATACAACTGGCCTTCTTTAGACTGTTTGGGTATCTGTAGCATCAACATTTGTGGGTTCAATTACAGGCTCAAAATGGCCAAAGACTTTTCTTCTGAAACTCATCAGTCTATTCTTGTTTTGAGAAATGAAGGCTATTCCATGCGAGAAATTGCCAAGAGACTGAAGATCTCGTCCAACGCTGTGTACTACTCCCTTCACATAACAGTGCAAACTCGCCCTAACCAGAATAGAAAGAGGAGTGGGAGTCCCCGGTGCACACCTGAGCAAGAGGACAAGTACATTAGAGTGTCTAGTTTGAGAAACAGACCTCAATGGCCAGCTTCATAAAATAGTACCTGCAAAACACCAGTCTGAACGTCAACAATGAAAAGGCGACTCCGGGATGCTGGCCTTCTCGGCAGAGTTGCAAAGAAAAAGCCATATCTCAGATTAACCAATAAAAATAAAAGATTAAGATGGGCAAAATAACACAGACAACTGGACAGAGGAACTCTGCATAGAAGGCCAGCATCCAGGAATCGCCTCTTCACTGTTGGCTGAAAAGTTGCTTCCTTCTCCTCTGACAATGTTCCCCA
>NC_068427.1:28154994-28159994 GCF_023373465.1 Oncorhynchus keta | reverse complement strand
CTTCCCTGCCTTTCCCTCTCTCCCTCCCTTCCCTGCCTTTCCCTCTCTCCCTCCCTTCCCTTCCTTTCCCTCTCTCCCTCCCTTCCCTGCCTTTCCTTCTCTCCCTGCCTTCCCTGCCTTTCCCCTCTCTCCCTCCTTCCCTGCCTTTCCCTCTCTCCCTCCCTTCCCTGCCTTTCCCTCTCTCCCTCCCTTCCCTGCCTTTCCCTCTCTCCCTCCCTTCCCTGCCTTTCCCTCTCTCCCTCCCTTCCCTGCCTTTCCCTCTCTCCCCTCCCTTCCCTCCCTTCCCTGCCTTTCCCTCTCTCCCTCCCTTCCCTGCCTTTCCCTCTCTCCCTCCCTTCCCTGCCTTTCCCTCTCTCCCTCCCTTCCCTGCCTTTCCCTCTCTCCCTCCCTTCCCTGCCTTTCCCTCTCTCCCTCCCTTCCCTGCCTTTCCCTCTCTCCCTCCCTTCCCTGCCTTTCCCTCTCTCCCTCCCTTCCCTGCCTTTCCCTCTCTCCCTCCCTTCCCTGCCTTTCCCTCCCTCCCTGTCTTCCCTGCCTTTCCCTCTCTCCCTCCCTTCCCTTCCTTTCCCTCTCTCCTCCCTTCCCTTCCTTTCCCTCTCTCCTCCCTTCCCTGCCTTTCCCTCTCTCCCTGCCTTCCCTGCCTTTCCCTCTCTCCCTCCCTTCCCTGCCTTTCCCTCTCTCCCTCCCTTCCCTGCCTTTCCCTCTCTCCCTCCCTTCCCTGCCTTTCCCTCTCTCCCTCCTTCCCTGCCTTTCCCTCTCTCCCTCCCTTCCCTGCCTTTCCCTCACTCTCTACCTTCCCTGCCTTTCCCTCTCTCCCTCCCTTCCCTGCCTTTCCCTCTCTCCCTCCCTTCCCTGCCTTTCCCTCTCTCCCTCCCTTCCCTCCCTTCCCTGCCTTTCCCTCTCTCCCTCCCTTCCCTGCCTTTCCCTCTCTCCCTCCCTTCCCTGCCTTTCCTCTCTCCCTCCCTTCCCTCCCTTCCCTGCCTTTCCCTCTCTCCCTCCCTTCCCTGCCTTTCCCTCTCTCCCTCCCTTCCCTGCCTTTCCCTCTCTCCCTCCCTTCCCTGCCTTTCCCTCTCTCCCTGCCTTCCCTGCCTTTCCCTCACTCCCTGTCTTCCCTGCCTTTCCCTCTCTCCCTCCCTTCCCTGCCTTTCCCTCTCTCCCTCCCTTCCCTTCCTTTCCCTCTCTCCCTCCCTTCCCTGCCTTTCCCTCTCTCCCTCCCTTCCCTGCCTTTCCCTCTCTCCCTCCCTTCCCTTCCTTTCCCTCTCTCCTCCCTTCCCTGCCTTTCCCTCTCTCCCTCCTTTCCCTCCCTTCCCTGCCTTTCCCTCTCTCCCTCCCTTCCCTGCCTTTCCCTCTCTCCCTCCCTTCCCTGCCTTTCCCTCTCTCCCTCCCTTCCTGCCTTTCCCTCTCTCCCTCCCTTCCCTCCCTTCCCTGCCTTTCCCTCTCTCCCTCCCTTCCTTGCCTTTCCCTCTCTCCCTCTCTCCCTCCCTTCCCTGCCTTTCCCTCTCTCCCTGCCTTCCCTGCCTTTCCCTCACTCCCTGTCTTCCCTGCCTTTCCCTCTCTCCCTCCCTTCCCTGCCTTTCCCTCTCTCCTCCCTTCCCTTCCTTTCCCTCTCTCCCTCCCTTCCCCGCCTTTCCCTCTCTCCCTGCCTTCCCTGCCTTTCCCTCTCTCCCTCCCTTCCCTGCCTTTCCCTCTCTCCCTCCCTTCCCTGCCTTTCCCTCTCTCCCTCCCTTCCCTGCCTTTCCCTCTCTCCCTCCCTTCCCTGCCTTTCCCTCTCTCCCTCCCTTCCCTGCCTTTCCCTCTCTCCCTCCCTTCCCTCCCTTCCCTGCCTTTCCCTCTCTCCCTCCCTTCCCTGCCTTTCCCTCTCTCCCTCCCTTCCCTCCCTTCCCTGCCTTTCCCTCTCTCCCTCCCTTCCCTGCCTTTCCCTCTCTCCCTCCCTTCCCTGCCTTTCCCTCTCTCCCTCCCTTCCCTGCCTTTCCCTCTCTCCCTCCCTTCCCTGCCTTTCCCTCTCTCCCTCCCTTCCCTGCCTTTCCCTCTCTCCCTCCCTTCCCTGCCTTTCCCTCTCTCCCTCCCTTCCCTGCCTTTCCCTCTCTCCCTCCCTTCCCTGCCTTTCCCTCTCTCCCTCCCTTCCCTGCCTTTCCCTCTCTCCCTCCGTAGCAGGAGAGGAGTAAAATGAAGCTCTCCAGCTGAGGTGTTAAATGAATCTCATTCTCACCACATTCAGAACAAACACACTTCACTCTCAAATAGCTCCTCTTTGTGCCTCTGAATGCCAATGTATGTGACGTATATTTGGGATTGCTGTGAATTTAATGTGGGACATTTTGTTAAAGATGTCTTACTCTAGGTAACCGTATCTGAATGCTATGTGTTATTGACATGTTTGGGATTTAAAAATACATTTGACTGATATATATGTGTGTGTGTGTGTGTGTGTGTGTGTGTGTGTGTGTGTGTGTGTGTGTGTGTGTGTGTGTGTGTGTGTGTGTGTGTGTGTGTGTGTGTGTGTGTGTGTGTGTGTGTGTGTGTGTGTGTGCGTGTGTGTCCAGGTTTGTGTGTGTGATGTCTCTTGTCTCACCTGCTCCCACCACCTTGTCGATGGCGATACAGGAAGCATCCAGCTCCTTGGCAAACTCATGGACGGCCTGACTGGGGTCTTCATAGGTGTGAGGGTCTACGTAGGTCCTTATTCCTGGCAGACGCACTGAGGAGGGAGAGGGAGAGAGTTGGCAATTGTTTCATTGGGAGAACCAGAAGGTGTGTGCGTGTGTGTGTGTGTGTGTGTGTGTGTGTGTGTGTGTGTGTGTGTGTGTGTGTGTGTGTGTGTGTGTGTGTGTGTGTGTGTGTGTGTGTGTGTGTGTGTGTGTGTGTGTGTGTGTGTGTGTGGTTTTAGAATGTGTTAGCTATAGGAATAGGCAGTGGAGACTAGAGACTTTGGCTGGGTCACAAAACACATTACATCATGTGACATGTATGGATGACTCACCCATCAATAAGGCCAGTCAATGGTTCATATGTAAGAACAACACTAGGTTGGTTTATGAGTGTGGCCAGCCCCAATGAAAACACGTTTCTGTTCAAATAAACCCCAATCAGGAGATGGATTATACTGTACACAAACATCCTGGCCCTGTACCTAACTAACGCTGAGGTGGGGGTATAATGACTCAATGTATTTTAGAAGAACCATTGACAGACAAAGAGACAGAGAAAGAGACAGACAGGGAGGGGAGAGAGGTGAACTTACAGTGACCATTGCCAAAGTGCAGTCTCTTTTCATCAGGCTGTTTAGACTTGCTGTAGCCACAGAACCTGTCAGTCACAATGATAGAGATTAAGGCCACACCTTTACCCATCAGCCTTCACTCCCCCCTTTCCCTTGCCTTACATCTGAGGGCATAGCACATTGTGTGTGTGTGTGTGTGTGTGTGTGTGTGTGTGTGTGTGTGTGTGTGTGTGTGTGTGTGTGTGTGTGTGTGTGTGTGTGTGTGTGTGTGTGTGTGTGTGCAGAGGGGAGCAGCAGTCAGTCCAGTCTACGATGGCGTGTTTTTCTTTGCTGTGAGCCAGAACAGGATCTGTTGGACTAGTAATGAGACTGAGAGTTCTACTCTCACTACAGCACTGACTGCCAACATCAACCCCACACGCAGGCACACACACACACCTCTCACATCGGGGCTGTTACACCACACACACACACACCTCTCACATCGGGGCTGTTACACCACACACACACACACCTCTCATATCGGGGCTGTTACACCACACACACACACCTCTCACATCGTGGTTGTTACACCACACACACACACACCTCTCACATCGGGGCTGTTACACCACATACACACACACCTCTCATATCAGGGCTGTTACACCACACACACACACACACACACCTCTCACATCGGGGCTGTTACACCACACACACACACACCTCTCACATCGGGGCTGTTACACCACACACACACACACACACACACACACACACACACACACACACACACACACACACACACACACACACACACACACACACACACACACACACACACACACACACACACACACACACACACACACACACACACACACACACACACACACACACACACACACACCTCTCACATCGGGGCTGTTACACCACACACACACACACACCTCTCACATCGTAGCTGTTACACCACACACACACACACCTCTCACATCGTGGCTGTTACACCACACACACACAAAAAAAGCAACAGGAGCATATATATATATATATATATATATATATATGCCATTTAGCATGCTGTATAGACCAGGGATTATCATGCTGTATAGACCAGGGATCATCATGCTGTATAGACCAGGGATCATCATGCTGTATAGACCAGGGATCATCATGCTGTATAGACCAGGGATCATCATGCTGTATAGACCAGGGATCATCATGCTGTATAGACCAGGGATCATCATGCTGTATAGACCAGGGATCATCATGCTGTATAGACCAGGGATCATCATGCTGTATAGACCAGGGATCATCATGCTGTATAGACCAGGGATCATCATGCTGTATAGACCAGGGATCATCATGCTGTATAGACCAGGGATCATCATCTAGATTCAGCCGCGGGATGATTTTTCTTGAGCAGATGGTCGGGGGCATAATTATAAATAATATGTGGACTGGCAAATTTACCACAAGAAGCCCAAACAGGTACAATATTTGACTGAAATATAATAGTTTCAAACCGTGCTTACATTTGTATACAATCACATATCTCTCTATTATCCGTGGTAATACTTTGGAACAGATCTTCTAAGTTTAAATCACTTGGAGCAGATATGTCGAACAATAAAAGAAAAACTTTGGGGGAGGTAAATCAAATCCCCCCTGGGCCGCCAGTTGGGGAACCCTGGTATGGGTGTATTACTTAGCATTAGTAGGGATGGGATCTAGCCTTCCCACAGCATCCTCACAGTACAGTATGTCTCTGCATGTGTAGGCCAACCCCCCGGGTAGA
>NC_068427.1:28092494-28149994 GCF_023373465.1 Oncorhynchus keta | reverse complement strand
CACACACAAACACACATGCACGCACGCACACAATACCCAAGCTGTAGAGCCCTCTCTAAACCAAACATCATGTCCAATAAGCTGATTCCATCTCTCTTTACAGACCCAATAACAGACTGGTGATGCGATACAGATCACACACACACCACTCACACACAGACACACCATTTACACACACTGTGAAAACACACACACAATTCAGAGCCCCTAATGGAGTGCATCAGGGATTTATGGTGCAAGAAGCCCTTTAAAATAACTTCAGTCTTCCTGTCTGAGAAAAGAAACCAACACCCTCACCACCCCTCCTCAGGACTGCTGTGTGATACCTTTTCCATGTGCCTTGTATAATACCAGTCTTCATCAGGCAGAAATCTTTCCCAGCTCGTCACTGTTCACTGCCCTCCACATCATGTGATCCCCTGAAAACCACACCCAGGTGTGGCCAGGCTCCTTGAGCTCCAGGCTGCATTTTGCAAGCCCTGCGATTGTACCCACTCTCTTTGTATGATGTTGGTGGAATATCTATATGTCCATCATGTTCCGCTCTGACTATCTAAATAGTGCAGTCTGGAGTTCCAGCCCAAGACAAGCCCTGGAAATACTGACTGAGTGTGAGCAGAAGGAATAGAACTGATGTAAATACAGAAGCATTCCTTTCCATCTCAACCCCAGGATAAATAAACACTGAAATTAAAGTCGATCTGAAAGTTTCTCTCTCTTTTCCAGATTAATGAGATAAAAACAGAAAAATAAATGTTTAAGTGTATTCCCACAAACTATATTTTCATCAAGTGCACTAAAAAGCCTTATCTACGACTGAGAGTCATTTAGCCTTTAGCTAGGAAGACCAAACAGTATGTCTGGAGCATGGAGAGCCGGGTGAGGGGGAGAGAGGTAACAGAGAATGGGAGAGAGGGAGAAGGAGAGTGTAGGGATGGGAATTCCCAATTTCCCAGACATGGTTGATTTATTATTATTTTATTTTACCTTCATTTAACTAGGCAAGTAAGTTAAGAATAAATTCCTATTTTCAATGACGGCCTAGGAACAGTGGGTTAACTGCCTTGTTCAGGGGCAGAACGACAGATTTTTACCTTGTCAGCTCGGGGATTCGATCTTGCAACCTTTTGGTTACTAGTCCAATGCTAGCTACCAATATCACCCCTTAGCTTAGTCAGTTAGCCTTTCATACATACTGACCACTTTTTTCCTGTTCTACACGCCACCAGGCCAGTATCCAATAGAAGGCTATATCTAGGTTAAGGGACGCAGCATGGCTACTGTACCTAGTCGACTGAGGCTGTGTGTCACACACCTCAAAAACTGTTTGTTTCTGTTTAAGTAACTAACCTTACACAACAACATCAGTACAGCTGTAAACAGGCTGATTGACTGAGCTGCTGGAAACTCTAGCTGGGCCCCTTCAGGCCTCTTTAGAGCTCTTTAGGCAGGCCAGTGTTTGTGTTGAAGTTTAGTCGCTGAGTGAATCCCTGGGAGTCTTGTGATCAGATTGGGTCTCCACTGCTGGGCATAGAGGCCCTCAGTCACCGTCAGTCAGGCCTGATCTAGAGGTCCTGTGCCTGGGTACGGCACCAGCCTACCCTGCCTGTCCACTGTGTCTCCCTGGGTGTCCCAGCCCTGGCCGTTCCACTTGGAGGAGCCTATTGTCCTGGGGGTTAGGAGGCCCCAGTCATGCCTGCAGCAGCTAGAGCCCCTCGGATGGTGGAGCGGATCAAGGGCGACAGCTCAGCTATTCCTGTGCCAAGCTGAGAGTGCTGAGAAAGGTCACACAGGAAAGTGGAAGGAAACAGACCTTATAGAGCCAGACCTCATATCAGTTTAGTGTTTGTCCTTTTGATGGTTGAGGTTAGGGTGTGGGGTAAGGTGATCTGATCCTAGACCTGTGTTTTCCCAAGAGAGGAGGAGGGCAGCATTCTGCCTGCTAATCAGAGGATTAGGGGCCACCGGGGACTGAGATCTAAGCCTGACTGATCACACAGACAGAGAGAGAGAGAGTGTGAGAGAGAGAGAGAGGGGGGGAGAGGGGGGAGAGGGGGAGACAGAGAGAGCGGAGGGGGGAGAGGGGGAGAGGGAGAGAGAGAGAGGGGAGAGAGAGAGAGAGAGAGAGAGAGAGAGAGAGAGAGAGAGAGAGAGAGAGAGAGAGAGAGAGAGAGGGGGGGACAGAGAGAGCGGAGAGGGGGAGAGGGGAGAGAGAGGGGAGAGGGAGAGAGAGAGGGGGAGAGAGAGAGAGAGAGAGAGAGAGAGAGAGAGAGAGAGACAGAGGGAGAGAGAGAGAGAGAGGGGGAGAGGGGGCGAGGGGGAGAAAGAGAGAGAGAGGGAGAGACAGAGAGAGAGAGAGAGGGGGAGAGGGGGGGGAGACAGAGAGAGAGAGGAGGGCAGGGGGAGAGAGAGAGAGAGAGAGAGAGAGAGAGAGAGAGAGAGAGAGAGAGAGAGAGAGAGAGGGGAAAAGACTGAGACTGTTGAACATCGGACAGGTCAGTACCAAGGGAAGACCATGTTTGTTTGCAATCAGGTGTACAGGAGTGCTCTGGTTCAGCCAGAGATGGGTGAACTATCTCCTGTGCTCACACAAAAACCAATATAACAGAGCAGCCACAAAGCTCTGAGGAGCTTAGAAATGCCAATTTCTATAGGAATGATTAAAAACATGTCACCACGGCTAATTTCACTATCAAATGTTACCCATAGCTCTGTCCCATAGCTGTCTGGCTCCATTGAAAACCAGCCATTCGTTCTACACTAATTTCCTCATAGAGGCCCTGCAGACACATTTAGTGTCAGCAATAAAACTACACTCCATTAAGACTGGTCAGGAGAGGACAGGAGGTGGAAGAGAGAAGGCTGGTTGGCTGGTTGGTGTTTCAGTGTGAGAGAGTGTGTGTGTCAGATACACAGACAGTGTGAGGGTGTGTGTGTTTGCCCATGTGTGTGTGTGGTCACCCTGCCCAACCGTTTACCCACTAGACTGTGGAATGTTTTTTCTGTGTGTGAATGGTTGCCATAGGAGATGGCAATAAGGCTCTCTCCCTAAGAACCCCTGATCACCTTTTTTCCTCTCCCCCTCACCCTGGCTTAACTCTCTCCCTCTCTTTCTGATTCTCCCCCTCACCCTGGCTTAACTCTCTCCCTCTCTTTCTGATTCTGCCCCTCACCCTGCCTCCACTCTCTCCCTCTCTTTCTGATTCTCCCCCTCACCCTGCCTCCACTCTCTCCCTCTCTTTCTGATTCTCCCCCCCTCACCCTGCCTCCACTCTCTCCCTCTCTTTCTGATTCTCCCCCTCACCCTGCCTCCACTCTCTCCCTCTCTTTCTGATTCTCCCCTCACCCTGCCTCCACTCTCTCCCTCTCTTTCTGATTCTCCCCTCACCCTGCCTCCACTCTCTCCCTCTCTTTCTGATTCTCCCCCTCACCCTGCCTCCACTCTCTCCCTCTCTTTCTGATTCTCCCCTCACCCTGCCTCCACTCTCTCCCTCTCTTTCTGATTCTCCCCCTCACCCTGGCTTAACTCTCTCCCTCTCTTTCTGATTCTGCCCTCACCCTGCCTCCACTCTCTCCCTCTCTTTCTGATTCTCCCCCTCACCCTGCCTCCACTCTCTCCCCTCTCTTTCTGATTCTCCCCTCACCCTGCCTCCACTCTCTCCCTCTCTTTCTGATTCTCCCCTCACCCTGCCTCCACTCTCTCCCTCTCTTTCTGATTCTCCCCTCACCCTGCCTCCACTCTCTCCCTCTCTTTCTGATTCTGCCCCTCACCCTGCCTCCACTCTCTCCCTCTCTTTCTGATTCTGCCCCTCACCCTGCCTCCACTCTCTCCCTCTCTTTCTGATTCTCCCCCTCACCCTGCCTCCACTCTCTCCCTCTCTTTCTGATTCTGCCCCTCACCCTGCCTCCACTCTCTCCCTCTCTTTCTGATTCTCCCCCTCACCCTGCCTCCACTCTCTCTCTCTTGTTCTGATTCTCCCCCTCACCCTGCCTCCACTCTCTCCCTCTCTTTCTGATTCTCCCCCTCACCCTGCCTCCACTCTCTCCCTCTCTTTCTGATTCTCCCCCTCACCCTGCCTCCACTCTCTCTCTCTTGTTCTGATTCTCCCCCTCACCCTGCCTCCACTCTCTCCCTCTCTTTCTGATTCTCCCCCTCACCCTGCCTCCACTCTCTCCCTCTCTTTCTGATTCTCCCCCTCACCCTGCCTCCACTCTCTCCCTCTCTTTCTGATTCTCCCCCTCACCCTGCCTCCACTCTCTCCCTCTCTTTCTGATTCTCCCCCTCACCCTGCCTCCACTCTCTCCCTCTCTTTCTGATTCTCCCCCTCACCCTGCCTCCACTCTCTCCCTCTCTTTCTGATTCTCCCCCTCACCCTGCCTCCACTCTCTCCCTCTCTTTCTGATTCTCCCCCTCACCCTGCCTCCACTCTCTCCCTCTCTTTCTGATTCTCCCCCTCACCCTGGCTTAACTCTCTCCCTCTCTTTCTGATTCTGCCCCTCACCCTGCCTCCACTCTCTCCCTCTCTTTCTGATTCTCCCCCTCACCCTGCCTCCACTCTCTCCCTCTCTTTCTGATTCTCCCCCTCACCCTGCCTCCACTCTCTCCCTCTCTTTCTGATTCTCCCCCTCACCCTGCCTCCACTCTCTCCCTCTCTTTCTGATTCTCCCCCTCACCCTGCCTCCACTCTCTCCCTCTCTTTCTGATTCTGCCCCTCACCCTGCCTCCACTCTCTCCCTCTCTTTCTGATTCTGCCCCTCACCCTGCCTCCACTCTCTCCCTCTCTTTCTGATTCTCCCCCTCACCCTGCCTCCACTCTCTCCCTCTCTTTCTGATTCTGCCCCTCACCCTGCCTCCACTCTCTCCCTCTCTTTCTGATTCTCCCCCTCACCCTGCCTCCACTCTCTCTCTCTTGTTCTGATTCTCCCCTCACCCTGCCTCCACTCTCTCCCTCTTTCTGATTCTCCCCCTCACCCTGCCTCCACTCTCTCCCTCTCTTTCTGATTCTCCCCTCACCCTGCCTCCACTCTCTCTCTCTTGTTCTGATTCTCCCCTCACCCTGCCTCCACTCTCTCCCTCTCTTTCTGATTCTCCCCTCACCCTGCCTCCACTCTCTCCCTCTTTCTGATTCTCCCCTCACCCTGCCTCCACTCTCTCCCTCTCTTTCTGATTCTCCCCCTCACCCTGCCTCCACTCTCTCCCTCTCTTTCTGATTCTCCCCCTCACCCTGCCTCCACTCTCTCCCTCTCTTTCTGATTCTCCCCCTCACCCTGCCTCCACTCTCTCCCTCTCTTTCTGATTCTCCCCCTCACCCTGCCTCCACTCTCTCCCTCTCTTTCTGATTCTCCCCCTCACCCTGCCTCCACTCTCTCCCTCTCTTTCTGATTCTCCCCCTCACCCTGTCTCCACGCTCTCCCTCTCTTTCTGATTCTCCCCGTCTCTCCCTGACTCTCTCTGATCCACTGCCAGGGTAAGAGGGAGAGAGGCCCACTATGTTAGGGCACACTGAGGTGCCAAACCCCGATCCTCTTCCCTCCTCCCCAACCCAGGGCCCAGCACCCAGAGAGGAGCCAGAAGACTACCCCAGGGAGACATTAGAACAGAGGACAACCAGGAGGGGCTGGAAGACTACCCCAGGGAGACATTAGAACAGAGGACAACCAGGAGGGGCTGGAAGACTACCCCAGGGAGACATTAGAACAGAGGACAACCAGGAGGGGCTGGAAGACTACCCCAGGGAGACATTAGAACAGAGGACAACCAGGAGGGGCTGGAAGACTACCCCAGGGAGACATTAGAACAGAGGACAACCAGGAGGGGCTGGAAGACTACCCCAGGGAGACATTAGAACAGAGGACAACCAGGAGGGGCTGGAAGACTACCCCAGGGAGACATTAGAACAGAGGACAACCAGGAAGGGCTGGAAGACTACCCCAGGGAGACATTAAAACAGAGGACAACCAGGAGGGGCTGGAAGACTACCCCAGGGAGACATTAGAACAGAGGACAACCAGGAGGGGCTGGAAGACTACCCCAGGGAGACATTAGAACAGAGGACAACCAGGAGGGGCTGGAAGACTACCCCAGGGAGACATTAGAACAGAGGACAACCAGGAGGGGCTGGAAGACTACCCCAGGGAGACATTAGAACAGAGGACAACCAGGAGGGGCTGGAAGACTACCCCAGGGAGACATTAGAACAGAGGACAACCAGGAGGGGCTGGAAGAATACCCCAGGGAGACATTAGAACAGAGGACAACCAGGAGGGGCTGGAAGACTACCCCAGGGAGACATTAGAACAGAGGACAACCAGGAGGGGCTGGAAGACTACCCCAGGGAGACATTAGAACAGAGGACAACCAGGAGGGGCTGGAAGACTACCCCAGGGAGACATTAGAACAGAGGACAACCAGGAGGGGCTGGAATAAGGGAGAGAGAGGTAGAATAAGCTCACATGTTGTCTCCTCTCTTTCTTCAGTTAATGGAATCAGTCGTACAAGAACAGGGCTGCAAGGGGACAGCAGAGAACAGTACTAAAGCATGTATGGTGTTTGTGAACCGACCTTCTGGTAGTATTTGACCTCGTAGTCCAGTATGATGCCGTTGGGTCTCTCTGGTTCCAGCCAGGACAGAGAGATGCTGTTACGAGACGTACGGTCCTTCCTGATCACAGTCACTGGAGAAGGGGCTATAGAGAGGGCGTTGGGGGGGAACAGAGAGAGAGAGAGAGATGATTGACCATATAGCACAACCTATAGCAGTTCACAGGAAGTTCATGCAGCATGTTCAGTCAGCAGTTTGTATCCTGTTAATAGTTCCTATTGAAGGGGTTTCTGTTGGTTCCTGTTGGTCTAATTGAGTTGATTAGTCCACCAGAGGAGGTCCATACTGGAAGGGGGACAGCAGTCATAACATACATCCACACAGACTGCATCTATACTACAGGCCAGAGTCTCAGAGATCAACCCCAGAGCCAGCAGGCACCATGATATCATCCCCAATGTATAGGGTAACATCAGAGGATATATAAACCTCATCCCTCCATGCATGCCCCCAGTGTATTACCCTCCATCCATCCCTCCCTCTCTCTCATGTCGCATCGCCTTGGGAGCTCACATGGTCTCAATCTGGCACTGTAATTTAACTTAGGACTCCCTCCATCTCTCCCGCCATTCCTCTCTCCCCCCGTTTTCCACTTTTACAGTTGTCTAATTGCTAGCTGGAGCTGAGAAGCCAGGCTGCCATATAAAGACTGAGCTTTAATTTTATTAGACCAGAGGAAACAACATGTTTGTCTTTGAAATGTTCGAGCCTGTCTTGATTCTGATGATACAGCTTCAGCTGTTTTTTTCCACTGGAAGTGATTTTCTCTCTGTTAATGAATCCATATGGAGCGAGTCTCCACCCTCTCTGTCTCTCCCTCTCTCTCTCTCTTTGTCTCTCTCTCTCTGTCTCTCGCTCTCTCTCTCTCTTTGTCTCTCTCTCTTTGTCTCTCTCTCTCTGTCTCTCTCTCTGTCTCTCTCTCTCTCTCTCTCTCTCTCTCTCTCTCTCTCTGTCTCTCTCTCTCTCTCTCTCTCTGTCTCTCTCTCTCTCTCTCTCTTTGTTTCTGGTCTCAAGAGAGATTCTTCTCTCTCTCGCTCTCTCAGTCTCCCAAACAAGTCCCAATAGCCCACTGCAGAGAGGAGAGGATGTGCCTCAAGTGTGTGTGTGTGTGTGTGTGTGTGTGTGTGTGTGTGTGTGTGTGTGTGTGTGTGTGTGTGTGTGTGTGTGTGTGTGTGTGTGTGTGTGTGTGTGTGTGTGTGTGTGTGTGTGTGTGTGTGTGTAGGAGAGGGGCTGAGACTCGTCTGACGATGCCCTGTCAGAATTTCCGGACGATTCCCTCCCTTCCGAGACGGCCGGTGAATCCAGCTTTGGCAGGTTTAAACTGAGTGTATTGGTGTAGTGTGTTTGTGTGTGTTTCACTCTGACAGAGGGCAGCGTGTCCTCTCTCTCCACGGACAGACCCACATGTGTGTTTAGGGAGCTGTACATTGACAACCCTAATCCTTGTCAGCTCAGTGTGATGGGCAATGCAGCTGCAGCATGAGTGTGTGTGTGTGTGTGTGTGTGTGTGTGTGTGTGTGTGTGTGTGTGTGTGTGTGTGTGTGCGTGCGTGCGTGCGTGCGTGCGTGCGTGCGTGCGCGCGCGCGTGTGTGTGTGCATGCTTTGTTTGTACAGTCGTAGCCAAAAATTTTGAGAATGACACAAATATCAATTTTTTAGAAAGTTTGCTGCCTCAGTGTCTTTAGATATTTTTGTCAGATGTTACTATGGAATACTGAAGTACAATTACAAGCATTTCATAAGTTTAAAAGGCTTTTATTGACAATTACATGAAGTTGATGCAAAGAGTCAATATTTGCAGTGTTGACCCTTCTTTTTCAAGACCTCTGCAGTCCGCCCTGGCATGTTGTCAATTAACTTCTGGGCCGCATCCTGACTGATGGCTGCCTATTCCTGCAAAATCAATGCTTGGAGTTTGTCAGAATTTGTGGGTTTTTGGATTGACCACAAGTTCTCAATGGGATTAAGGTCTGGGGAGTTTCCATGGACCCAAAATATCGATGTTTTGTTCCTCGAGCCACTTAGTTATCACTTTTGCCTTGTGGCAAGGTGCTCCATCATGCTGGAAAAGGCATTGTTTTTCACCAAACTGTTCCTGGATGGTTGGGAGAAGTTGCTCTCAGAGGATGTGTACCATTCTTTATTCATGGCTGTGTTCTTAGGCAAAATTGTGAGTGAGCCCACTCCCTTGGCTGAGACGCAACCCCACACATGAATGGTCTCAGGATGCTTTACTGTTGGCATGACACAGGACTGATGGTAGCGCTCACCTTGTCTTCTCCGGACAAGCTTTTTTCTGGATGCCCCAAACAAACGGAAAGGGGATTCATCACAGAAAATGACTTTACCCCAATCTTCAGCAGTCCAATCCCTGTACCCTTTGCAGAATATCAGTCTGTCCCTGATGTTTTTCCTGGAGATAAGTGGCTTCTTTTCTGCCCTTCTTGACACCAGGCCATCCTCCAAAAGTCTTCACCTCACTGTGCATGCAGATGCACACAGGCCTGCCTGCTGCTATTCCTGAGCAAGCTCTGTAATGGTGGTGCCCCGATACCGCAGCTGAATCAACTTTAGGAGATGGTCCTGGCGCTTGCTGGACTTTCTTGGGGACCCTGAAGCCTTCTTCACAACAATTGAACCGTTCTCCTTAAAGTACTTGATGATCCAATAAATGGTTGATTTAGATGCAATCTTACTGGCAGCAATATCCTTGCCTGTGAAGACCTTTTTGTGCAAAGCAATGATGATGGCATGTGTTTCCTTGCAGGTAACCATGGTTGACAGAGGAAGAACAATAATTCCAAGCACCACCCTCCTTTTGAAGCTTCCAGTCTGTTATTCAAACTCAATCAGCATGACAGAGTGATCTCTAGCCTTGTCCTCATCAACACTCACACCTGTGTTAACAAGAGAATCACTGACATGTTGTCAGCTGGTCCTTTTGTGGCAGGGCTGAAATGCAGTGGAAATGTTTTTGGGGGATTCAGTTCATTTGCATGGCAAAGAGGGACTTTGCAATTAATTGCAATTAATCTGATCACTCTTCATAACATTCTGTAGTATATGCAAATTGCCATCATACAAACTGAGGCAACAGACTTTGTGAAAATTAATATTTGTGTCATTCTCAAAACTTTTGGCCATGACTGTATGTTATGGGGTCAAACTAAAGAAAATACTTTTCACACCTTCCAATCTTTAGTCTATTTTCATCAGCTGAAGGACCATCCCGCATTAAACTCTTACTTCTACTATTCTCATCACACTATCCTCTCAGGAGACAGCTTGGTGAAATATGCAACCCTGACATCTGCAGTATATGCATAACTGGTGATATGAACCTGATGTCAATGTCCTTTCAAAAGGCACAGAGAGACGAGAGGAAGGTTATAAGATCTGTGGGTTAAAACATGATAAGGATACACATAATCTGAGTACACACACAGACTGATAGAGAGCTCTGTTGAAATCTGCTATGTTGTTCTGCACCCAACTTACTGAGCTCTCAGAGTTATGATTGGAGACCTCTATGTTGATAAATGTGTCAGTTTTTCTTAATATGTTTACTAGTTTTCTATATTGTATATTGTATGTGTTTGATGTATTTATGCAGAGCTCATCTGTAAAAGAGACCCTAGTCTCTATCCTGTCAAAATAAAGCTACAAAATTAAATGAAAAAAGACATAATCAGTGGATCTGTAGCTTTTGCAGCGTCTACCCTCCCACTCCCTTAGAGCGGCACACACAAGTCAGGAGAGGAGTGAAGAGCACTAAATCTGTATGTACACAGACACACACATTAAATCTGCATTTACTGCTCATCCCTCTGCCGTCATTTCAAAGGGATGTGTCTGGCCTCTGTCAGCCTTTATAGAGCACAGCTGGGATAACACACAGGACACTCAGCACACACCTCATTGTACACAGCAGTGTGTGTGTGTGAGTGTGTGTGTGTGTGTGTCTGTGTGTGTGTGTGTGTGTTGATGTGTGTGTGTGTGTGTGTCTGTGTGTATTTGTGTGTGTGTGTGTATGTGTGAGTGTGTCTGTGTGTGTGTGTGTGTGTGTGTGTGTGTGTGTGTGTCTGTGTGTGTGTGTGTGTGTGTGTGTGTGTGTGTGTGTGTGTGTGTGTGTGTGTGTGTGTGTGTGTGTTTGTGTGTGTGTGTGTGTGTGTGTGTGTGTGTGTGTGTGTGTGTGTGTGTGTGTGTGTGTGTGTGTGTGTGTGTGTGTGTGTGTGTGTGTGTGTGTGTGCACCCCAAGCTAAACCACAGGATCTATTGGGGTGAGGGTCAAAACATGTATAAACCCCCTGTTTCTCTCTCTCTACAGGCAATTAACAGTGCATTGAGTAGACATTGTTGAGGTCTGAGGCACTGAGTTTGAAGGTATGTCTTGAAATACATCCACAGATACACCACCTATTGACTCAAAGGATGTCAATTAGCCTATCAGAAGCTTCTAAAGCCATGACATCATTGTCTGGAATTTTCCAAGCTGTTTAAAGGCACAGTCAACTTAGTGTATGTAAACTTCTGACCCACTGGAATTGTGATACAGTGAATTATAAGTGAAATAATCTGTCTGTAAACAATTGTTGAAAAAATGACTTGTATCATGCACAAAGTAGATGTCCTAACCAACTTGCCAAAACTATAGTTTGTTAAAAATACATTTGTGGAGGTTGAAAAACTAGTTTTAACTACTCCAACCTAAGTGTATGTAAACTTCCGACTTCAACTGTATGACTGAAAAGGGAGGGAGAGAGATGTGTATGGGGAATGAAATACAGAGAGACAGAAACAGAGACACAGGGAGATAGAAGGAGAGAGAGAAAGAACTACAGACAGGGATGTATAAAGAGAGGGAAGGAGAGAGAGGGTGTAGTGAAATCTAGTCATCATGCATGCATTCCAAGTTTGGTAACGGAATGTTGAGGTTTGCTACATTCCGCTGTAGAGAAATTGATTTGTCTCCGGGAGGGACTTTCACTGGGCCAAGTCTTCCCTTGGGATGTTGGAGAATGTTGGGATGTTGGAGAATGTTGGGATGGTGGAGAATGTTTATATGAGAGATCGATGTGAGCAGCCCATCCCTGTGTTACAACTGCCTGTGTGTATGTTTGTGTGTGTGTGCATGTGCGTGTGCATGTGTGTGTGTGTGTGTGTGTGTGTGTGTGTGTGTGTGTGTGTGTGTGTGTGTGTGTGTGTGTGTGTGTGTGTGTGTGTGTGTGTGTGTGTGTGTGTGTGTGTGTGTGTGTTAAAGTGAGTGAATGTGTGAAAGAGTGTTTATATGATGGGTTGATGCGAACCCGTTTCAATTTAACGACTGTCTATAACAACTGAAAAACAACACAAAGATTTATACAGAGTGTATTTGTGAGGAGTGAGACATTTGATACTGGTGATAAACCACTGACGAACACTGGCTGGGATCAGAAGCCATGGATTACAGGCAACATTCGCACCGAGCTAAAGTCTAGAACTGCCGCTTTCAAGGAGCGGGACACTAATCCGGACGCTTATAAGAAGTCTCGCTATGCCCTCAGACGAACCATCAAACAGGCAAAGCATCAATAGAGGACTAGGAACACATCCTACTACTCCGGCTCAGACGCTCATCGGATGTGGCAGGGCTTGAAAAATATTACGGACCAGAAAGGGAAACCCAGCCGCGAGCTGCCCAGTGACGTGAGCCTACCAAATGCCTTTTATGATTGATTCAAGGCAAGCAACACTGAAACACGCACGATAGCACCAGCTGTTCCGGACGACTGTGTGATAATGCTCTCTGTAGCAGCTGTGAGCAAGACCTTTAATCAGGTCAACATTCACAAAGCTGTGGGGCCAGACAGATTACCAGGACGTGTACTCAAAGTATGCGCTGACCAACTGTCAAGTGTCTTCACTGACATTTTCAACCTCTCCCTGTCCGAGTCTGTAATACCTACATGTTTCAAGCAGACCACCATAGCCCAGAAAGTGAAGGTAACCTGCCTAAATATTTACCGCTCTGTAGCACTCACGTCGGTAGCCATGAAGTGCTTTGAAAGGCTGGTCATGGCTCACATCAACACCATCATGCCGGAAAACCTAGACCCACTCCAATTCGCATATCACCCCAACAGATCCACAGATAATGCAATCTCAATTGCACTCCACACTGCCCTTTCCTACCTGGACAAAAGGAACACCAACGTGAGAATGCTGTTCATTGACTACAGCTCAGCGTTCAACAACATAGTGCTCACAAAGCTCATCACTAAGCTAAGGACCCTGGGACTAAACACCTCCCTCTGCCACTGGACCCGGGACTTCCTGACGGTCCACCCCTAGGTGATAAGGGTAGGTAACAACACATCTGCTGCGCTGATCCTCACCACCGGGGCCCCTCAGGGGTGCGTGCTTAGTCCCTTCCTGTACTCCCTGTTCACCCATGACCGTGTGGCCAAACACGACTCCAACACTATCATTAGGTTTGCTGACGACACTACAGTAGTAGGCCTGATTATCAACAATGATGAGACAGCCTATAGGGAGGAGGTCAGAGACCTGGATTGTGGTGCCAGCATAACAACCTCTCCCTCAATGTGAGCAAGACAAAAGGAGATGATCGTGGACTACAGGAAAAGGAGGGTTGAGCATACCCCCATTCTCATTGACAGGGCTGTAGTGGAGCAGGTTGAGAGCTTCAAGTTCCTTGGTGTCCACATCACCAACGAACTATCATGGTCCAAACACACCAAGACAGTTGTGAAGAGGGTACGACAACACCTTTTCCCCCTCAGGAGACTGAAAAGATTTGGCATGGGTCCTCAGATCCTCAAAGGGTTCTACAGCTGCGCCATTAAGAGAATCCTGACCGGTGGCATCACTGGCTTATATGGCAACTGCTCGGCATCTGACCGTAAGGCGCTCAGTGCGTATGGCCCAGTACATCAATGGGGCCAAGCTTCCTGACTTCCAGGACCTCTATACTAGGCATGTCAGAGGAAGGCCCTAAAAATTGTCATAGACTCCAGTCACCCAAGTCATCGACTGTTCTCTCTGCTACCGCACGGCAAGCGGTGCCGGAGCGCAAAGTCTAGGTCCAAAAGGCTCCTTAAACCCTTCCACCCTCAAGCCATAAGACTGCTGAACAATTACATTACAACTTTTACATTGACCCCCCCCCCTTTGTTTTTAAAATGCTGCCACTCGCTGTTTATTATCTATGCATAGTCACTTGACAAATTACCGGTACCCCTTGTAATATGGCCTCGTTAATGTTACGTAATTCTCTTGTGATACTTTTAGATTTTATTTGTATCACTTTAGTATCACTTTAGTTTATTTAGTAAATATTTTCCTAACGCTATTTCTAGAACTGCATTGTTGGTTAAGGGCTTGTAAGTAAGCATTTCACGGTAAGGTTGTATTCGGCGCATGTATTCGGAGCATGTATTCGGAGCATGTATTCGGAGCATGTATTCGGAGCATGTATTCGGAGCATGTATTCGGAGCATGTATTCGGAGCATGTATTCGGAGCATGTATTCGGAGCATGTATTCGGAGCATGTATTCGGAGCATGTATTCGGAGCATGTATTCGGAGCATGTATTCGGAGCATGTATTCGGAGCATGTATTCGGAGCATGTATTCGGAGCATGTATTCGGAGCATGTATTCGGAGCATGTATTCGGAGCATGTATTCGGAGCATGTATTCGGAGCATGTATTCGGAGCATGTATTCGGCGCATGTATTCGGCGCATGTGACAAATAAAATGAGATTTGATTTGTAAATGTCCAGAGCTGATGGTTGGAATAAATGCATAAATGTATGTGTGTGTCTTCATCTCTGGTCGTACCTGCTTGGTTGGTAGTGATGGTCACAGCAGCATATTGCCTCATTGTTGGGGCTAACTGGGACACTCCATTTTGAGCTTCGATCTCGAAGGTGTAGTTGGTGTGAGCCAGCAGGTCTCCTACGGTTACGGTAGTGTTCTGCAGGCCTGCAGCACGGGGGAGGAACCGCACATTACTGCGACACACCTCACACACCCTCTGGCCCTGCCTGCAGCGCTTACACAGCACGGTGAAGGTAACGTCCTTACGACCTCCCGTGTCCTCCGGCCAGGACCAGTCCAGAATCACTGAGGTCTCATTGATGACTGAGATCACGTTACGAGGAGCGGAGGGAGGACCTGAAGAGGGAGGGAGGGAGAGAGAGAGAGAGAGAGAGAGAGAGAGAGAGAGAGAGAGAGAGAGAGAGAGAGAGAGAGAGAGAGAGAGAGAGAGAGAGAGAGAGAGAGAGAGAGCAATGAAAATATATAACATTTCTTGAGCGGATGGTCAGGGAGCCAGGAACATAAATCACTTGAATACAGCAAAGTGACCTCAAGAAGCCCAAACAGATTCAAATATTTGACTAAAACATAATAATTTCAAACATTATAATTGAATACTATCACATACAGTGCATTCGGAGGGTATTCAGACCACCTGACCTTTTCCACATTATGTTACGTTTACAGCCTTATTCTAAAATAAGTATTCAGACCCTTTGCTATGAAACTCAAAATTGAGCTCAGGTGCATCCTGTTTCCATTGATCATCCTTGAGATGTTGCCACAACTTAATTGGAGTCCACCTGTGGTCAATTCAATTGATTGGACATGATTTGGAAAGGCACACACCTGTCTATATAAGGTCCCACAGTTGACTGTGCATGTCAGAGCAAAAACCAAGCCATGAGGTCGAAGGAATTGTCTGTAGAGCTCCGAGACAGGATTGTGTTGAGAAACAGATCTGGGGAAGGGTACCAAAAAATGTCTGCAGCATTGAAGTTCCCCAAGAACACAGTGGCCTCCATCATTCCTAAATGGAAGAGATTTGGATCCACCAAGACTCTTCGTAGAGCTGGCCGCCCGGCCCAACTGAGCAATCGAGGGAGAAGGGCCTTGATCAGGGAGGTGACCAAGAACCTGATGGTCATTCTGACAGAGCTCCAGAGTTCCTCTGTGGAGATGGGAGAACCTTCCAGAAGGACAACCATCTCTGCAAAACTCCACCAATCAGGCCTTTATGGTAGAGTGTCCTGACGGAAGCCACTCCTCAGTAAAAGGCACATGACAGCCCACTTGGAGTTTGCCAAAAGGCACGTAAAGGACTCAGACCATGAGATCAAGATTCTCTGGTCTGATGAAACCAAAATTGGCCTGAATGCCAAGCTTCACATCTGGAGGAAACCTGGCACCATCCCAACGGTGAAGCATGGTGGAGGCAGCATCATTCTGTGGGGATGTTTTTCAGCGGCAGTGACTGGGAGATTAGTCCCGATCGAGGGAAAGATGAACGTAACAAAATACAGAGACATCCTGTGTGATCATCCTGTCTGGGTTGGCGCCCCCCCTTGGGTTGTGCCGTGGCGGAGATCTTTGTGGGCTATACGCAGCCTTGTCTCAGGAGTGGTGTGGGGGCTGTGCTTTGGCAAAGTGGGTGGGGTTATATCCTTCCTGTTTGGCCCTGTCCGGGGGTGTCCTCGGATGGGGCCACAGTGTCTCCTGACCCCTCCTGTCTCAGCCTCCAGTATTTATGCTGCAGTAGTTTATGTGTCGGGGGGCTAGGGTCAGTTTATTATATCTGGAGTTGTTCTCCTGTCCTATTCGGTGTCCTGTGTGAATTTAAGTGTGCTCTCTCTAATTCTCTCTTTCTTTCTTTCTC
Organism: Oncorhynchus keta; assembly: GCF_023373465.1. Taxonomy (NCBI): domain Eukaryota; kingdom Metazoa; phylum Chordata; class Actinopteri; order Salmoniformes; family Salmonidae; genus Oncorhynchus; species Oncorhynchus keta. The sequence continues at coordinate 28,133,695 of NC_068427.1, read as the reverse complement.
TCTCTCGGAGGACCTGAGCCCTAGGACCATGCCTCAGGACTACCTGACATGATGGCTCCTTGCTGTCCCCAGTCCATCTGGCCATGCTGCTGCTCCAGTTTCAACTGTTCTGCCTTATTATTATTGGACCATGCTGGTCATTTATGAACATTTGAACATCTTGGCCATGTTCTGTTATAATCTCCACCCGGCACAGCCAGAAGAGGACTGGCCACCCCACATAGCCTGGTTCCTCTCTCGGTTTCTTCCTAGGTTTTGGCCTTTCTAGGGAGTTTTTCCTAGCCACCGTGCTTCTACACCTGCATTGCTTGCTGTTTGGGGTTTTAGGCTGGGTTTCTGTACAGCACTTTGAGATATCAGCTGATGTACGAAGGGCTATATAAATACATTTGATTTGATCCTTAAGGAAAATCTGCTCCAAAGCGCTCAGGACCTCAGACTGGGGTGAAGGTTCACCTTCCAACAGGACAATGACCCTAAGCACACAGCTAAGACAACGCAGGAGTGGCTTCGGGACAAGTTTCTGAATGTCCTTGAGTGGCACAGCCAGAGTCCGGACTTGAAACCAATCGAACATCTGTGGAGAGACCTGAAAATAGCTGTGAGTGACGCTCCCCATCCAACCTGACTGAGTTTGAGAGGATCTGCAGAGAAGAATGGGAGAAACTCCCCAAAAATAGGTGTGCCAAGCTTGTAGCGTTATACCCAAGAAGACTTGAGGCTGTAATTGCAGCCAAGGATGCTTCAACAAAGTACTGAGTAAAAGGTCTGAATACTTATGTAAATGTCTTTTTGTATATACAGTATATATAAATATATATATATATATATTTTTGTCGTTGTTTTTTTTTGCAAACATTTCTAAAAACCTGTTTTTGCTTTGTCATTATGGGATATTGTGTGTAGATTTATGAGGGTGGGGGGACAATTTAATACATTTTATAATAAGGCTGTAATATAACAAAATGTTGAACGTTCGAATGCACTGTATATCTGTCTGTTAGGCATGGGAATACTTTAAAACAGATTTCCTAAATGAAAATAACTTGGAGCTGATTTGGGCCAAATTCATCCCGCGGGCCGGCAGTTCAGGAACCCTGTAATATATACTTCAATCTGTGTGTGTGATGGAGTGACAGCAGTCTCTCTCTTTGGGCAGAAGATTCAGTTCAGTCACCAGTCACAGGGAGGGAGAATGGAGAAAGCAAGGACACGGACTAAGGCCAAACCTCAAACTCTCTCTGACAGATGGAAATGGCAGGTTTTACTGTGAACAGATTCTCTGAATATTTCCAGACTTTAATATCAGACCTATGGAAGTCATTACACCGGGAACGAACCAGAACCACTGATGAGATCCACTGTAAAGAATTGGAACGAGGGAGGAAATAGGGTGAGGAGGATTGATTTGGACAATAGAAAGCCTTGTTGGTTTGTTTGTTAGTCTATGGTGTTGGGGTTCAGATGGTGGATACAGTAAACTCTACAGTACTATACTGTTCGAGCTCCTTGACTCCACTCTACTGCACATTCACAACACTCATCTAGCTGCCTGAACATAACACTAATGACACCAGAGATCTGGGTTTCACATCAGTCTCCAACCTCAGGCTGCTACATAGGGTGTGTCATGTATAGAGGTATAGAGCACCAGATGTAATATGATCAGCGGAGCAGTGGGTGGAGTTCATACAGTCATACTGGTGTAAATATATGTTCCTGTCCAATCTTGACCTTCCTTTCCAGACTCCTGCTCATTACCTTAATCTATAAAGGTTTTAGGACTGTAAAACAGACCTCTACCAGATCAGTATGAGGAATCTGGAAATACGGGTATGCTGTGGTTGTTCTGAACTCCCCCCAGGGACTACAGACATGGCTGCTGCTGCTGGTTTAATAGGACAGCAAGGATTCCAGGGCAGTGATCTATGGGTAATGTAGTTTAGGATACGGCCATCTGCTTCTGTAAACCATCCGGATACAGCTCAGAGAGAGAGAGAGAGAGAGAGAGAGAGAGAGAGGAATGATGATGAGAGAGAAAAAGAGCGAGAGAGAGAGATGTTGTCCTCAGAGACACAGTGGCTGAAATTGTTGAGAGAATATACAAATAGAGAGTAAACTCTTTTTGGCTCTCACTCACTCACTCACTCACTCACTCACTCACTCACTCACTCACTCACTCACCACACGCACGCACGCACGCACGCACGCACGCACGCACGCACGCACACACACACACACACACACACACACACACACACACACACACACACACACACAGACTTACGTGTGCAGGCCATAGATGGCGGGTCTCCATCAGCACGGAAGTAGTTTTTCTCACAGCCACAGTGTAGAGCTCCCTCATGATGGGTGAAGCTGTGGGGTGGACACTTAGAACACTGGACGTTACCCAGCAGAGACTTATAGAACCCTGCTCTGCATGCTGGAGAGAGAGGAAGAGGGAGGGGGAGAGAGAGAGGGAGGGGGAGAGAGAGAAGGGGAGGGGGAGAGAGATAGGGAGGGGGAGAGAGGAAGAGGGTGGGGGTGAGAGAGAGGGAGGGGGAGAGAGGGGGAGGGGGAGAGAGAGAGGGAGGGGGAGAGAGAGAAGGGAGGGGAGAGAGAGGGAGGGAGAGAGAGGGAGGGGGAGAGAGAGAAGGGGAAGGGAGAGAGAGAGGGAGGGGGAGAGAGAGAGGAAGGGGAGAGAGAAGGAGAGGGAGGGGGAGAGAGAGGGAGAGAGAGATAGAGAGAGAGAGAGAGAGGGAGGGGGAGAGAGAGAAGGGGAGGGGGAGAGAGAGAGGGAGGGAGGGGGAGAGAGAGAAGGAGAGGGAGGGGGAGAGAGAGGGGGAGAGAGAGAGAGAGGGAGGGGAGAGAGAGAAGGGGAGGGGGAGAGAGAGAGGGAGGGGGAGAGAGAGAAGGGGAGGGGGAGAGAGAGAGGGAGGGGGAGAGAGAGAAGGGGAGGGGGAGAGAGAGAAGGAGAGGGAGGGGGAGAGAGAGAAGGAGAGGGAGGGGGAGAGGAGAAGGAGAGGGAGGGAGAGAGAGAAGGGGAGGGGGAGAGAGAGAAGGGGAGGGGGAGAGAGAGAGGGAGGGGGAGAGAGAGAGGGAGGGGGAGAGAGAGAAGGGGAGGGGAGAGAGAGAGGGAGGGGGAGAGAGAGAAGGGGAGGGGGAGAGACAGAAGGAGAGGGAGGGGGTGAGAGAGAAGGAGAGGGAGGGGTGAGAGAGAAGGAGAGGGGGAGAGAGAGAATGAGAGGGAGGGGTGAGAGAGAGAAGGAGAGGGAGGGGGAGAGAGAGAAGGGGAGGGGGAGAGAGAGAGGGAGGGGGAGAGAGAGAGGAAGGGGGAGAGAGAGAGGAAGGGGGAGAGAGAGAAGGAGAGGGAGGGGGAGAGAGAGGGAGAGAGAGAGAGAGAGAGGGGGAGAGAGAGAATGGGAGGGGGAGAGAGAGAGGGAGGGGGAGAGAGAGAAGGAGAGGGAGGGGGAGAGAGAGGGGAGAGAGAGAGGGAGGGGGAGAGAGAGAAGGGGTGGGGGAGAGAGAGGGGGAGGGGGAGAGAGAGAAGGGGGGAGAGAGAGAAGGAGAGGGAGGGGGAGAGAGAGAAGGGGAGGGGGAGAGAGAGAGGGAGGGGGAGAGAGAGAAGGGGAGGGTGGGAGAGAAGGAGAGGGAGGGGGAGAGAGAAGGAGAGGGAGGGGGTGAGAGAGAAGGAGAGGGAGGGGGTGAGAGAGAAGGAGAGGGAGGGGGAAAGAGAGAATGAGAGGGAAGGGGAGAGAGAAAAGGAGAGGGAGGGGAGGGGAAGAGAAGGAGAGGAAGGGGGAGAGAGAGAGGGAGAGGGGGGAAGAGAGAGGAGAGGGAGGGGAAGAGAGAGAAGGAGAGGGAGGGGGAGAGGGAGAAGGAGGGGGAGAGAGAGGAGAGGGATGGGGAGAGAGAGAAGGAGAGGGAGGGGGTGAGAGAGAAGGAGAGGGAGGGGTGAGAGAGAAGGAGAGGGAGGGGGAGAGAGAGAAGGAGAGGGAGGGGGTGAGAGAGAAGGAGAGTGTGGGGGAGAGAGAAGGAGAGGAAGGGGGTGAGAGAGAAGGAGAGGGAGGGGGTGAGAGAGAAGGAGAGGGAGGGGGTGAGAGAGAAGGAGAGGGAGGGGAGAGAGAGAGGAGCGGGAGAGAGAGAAGGGGAGGGGGAGAGAGAGAGGGAGGGGGAGAGAGAGAAGGGGAGGGTGGGAGAGAAGGAGAGGGAGGGGGAGAGAGAAGGAGAGGGAGGGGGTGAGAGAGAAGGAGAGGGAGGGGGTGAGAGAGAAGGAGAGGGAGGGGGAGAGAGAGAATGAGAGGGAGGGGTGAGAGAGAGATGTGGTGAGTATATATAGCAGAATTGACAATAACAATAACGTTCCATAGAGAAATTAAAAATGTCACGACAATAGATCAAATCATACCCATAAAGGTATAATTAATAACTAGAAAAATATAGAATGAAAGACACGTGGTGAGAGAGAGCGGTCAAAAGGAGGAGCACGAAAGACTGGAGAATTGGGGGGATGATGACACTTTGTTTTTTTCCAATCAAACCTTTCATTACTGTACAGGCTAGATGAATGACTTTAATCTTCTCTGATGACCGTGAGTATGAACCCACCTCTACAACCACACAACCACACACACACTGTGTAATCTATAGTGGGGGTAATGGAGGAGAAGAATAGAACATGATAACAGTGCCTCTCTCCCAGACCCATCCAGGACCCAGTATGAATGATGTAAATGAAGCTGTTGAAAAGGAGGGGGGGCTCAGTAACTACACTATTCACCATGATCCAAATCACCAACATATCCCACTCTCCTCCTCTCTTATTTCAGATCTTATAATTGTCATCTGATCCATGCTGAGCAGCAACGCTTTAAAGTCAGCGAGCAGATTCTCTCAGAGACGTTTAAGTCCACTTTCCAGCCCAGACTCTATAAGGGTTAAGGGTGTGTGTGTGTGTTACACTTCTGTAATGTTATTCTTTTAGAGAATCAGCAGGCAGCACTTAGTACAGATATACAGTTCCTGCTTCTGGACATAACAGTAACAAATACAGAGGAGTAGAAATGTCCCCCGTCAGCTGTATAATGGGATAACCACCCAGTCAGCTGTATAATGGGATAACCACCCAGTCAGCATTATAATGGGATAACCACCCAGTCAGCATTATAATGGGTTAACCACCCAGTCAGCTGTATAATGGGGTAACCACCCAGTCAGCTGTATAATGGGGTAACCACCCAGTCAGCTGTATAATGGGGTAACCACCCAGTCAGCTGTATAATGGGGTAACCACCCAGTCAGCAGTATAATGGGGTAACCACCCAGTCAGCTGTATAATGGGGTAACCACCCAGTCAGCAGTATAATGGGGTAACCACCCAGTCAGCAGTATAATGGGGTAACCACCCAGTCAGCTGTATAATGGGGTAACCACCCAGTCAGCTGTATAATGGGGTAACCACCCAGTCAGCTGTATAATGGGTTAACCACCCAGTCAGCTGTATAATGGGATAACCACCCAGTCAGCTGTATAATGGGATAACCACCCAGTCAGCAGTATAATGGGATAACCACCCAGTCAGCTGTATAATGGGATAACCACCCAGCCAGCATTATAATGGGATAACCACCCAGTCAGAATTATAATGGGATAACCACCCAGTCAGCAGTATAATGTGATAACCACCCAGTCAGCATTATAATGGGATAACCACCCAGTCAGCTGTATAATGGGATAACCACCCAGTCAGCAGTATAATGGGATAACCACCCAGTCAGCATTATAATGGGATAACCACCCAGTCAGCATTATAATGGGATAACCACCCAGTCAGCTGTATAATGGTATAACCACCCAGTCAGCTGTATAATGGGATAACCACACAGTCAGCTGTATAATGGGACAACCACACAGTCAGCTGTATAATGGGATAACCACCCAGTCAGCTGTATAATGGGATAACCACCCAGTCAGCTGTATAATGGGATAACCACCCAGTCAGCAGTATAATGTCATAACCACCCAGTCAGCTGTATAATGGGATAACCACCCAGTCAGCTGTATAATGAGATAACCACCCAGTCAGCATTATAATGGGATAACCACCCAGTCAGCATTTTAATGGGATAACCACCCAGTCAGCTGTATAATGGGATAACCACCCAGTCAGCATTATAATGGGATAACCACACAGTCAGCTGTATAATGGGACAACCACACAGTCAGCTGTACAATGGGATAACCACCCAGTCAGCTGTATAATGGGATAACCACCCAGTCAGCTGTATAATGGGATAACCACCCAGTCAGCTGTATAATGGGATAACCACCCAGTCAGCAGTATAATGGGATAACCACCCAGTCAGCAGTATAATGGGATAACCACCCAGTCAGCTGTATAATGGGATAACCACCCAGTCAGCTGTATAATGGGATAACCACCCAGTCAGCTGTATAATGGGATAACCACCCAGTCAGCAGTATAATGGGATAACCACCCAGTCAGCAGTATAATGGGATAACCACCCAGTCAGCACATTCACACGCAAACAGCACAACAAAGAATTAACCCCTAAATGAACCCTTAAATGAACCTCTAAATGAACCTCTAAATGAACCCCTACCTAAATGAACCCAACAAAATCTGCTAAAACCACTCCATTTGATTTGATTCTTGACGGGCCTCAGTCCTATTAGTTCTGGGCTTTGTATCCACAAAGCATCTCAGTCCTATGAGTTCTGGGCCCGTATCCACAAAGCATCTTAGTCCTATGAGTTCTGGGCCCGTATCCACAAAGCATCTCAGTCCTATTAATTCTGGGACCGTATCCACAAAGCATCTCAGTCCTATGAGTTCTGGGCCCGTATCCACAAAGCATCTCAGTCCTATGAGTTCTGGGCCCGTATCCACAAAGCATCTCAGTCCTATGAGTTCTGGGCCCGTATCCACAAAGCATCTCAGTCCTATGAGTTCTGGGCCTGTATCCACAAAGCATCTCAGTCCTATGAGTTCTGGGCCCGTATCCACAAAGCATCTCAGTCCTATGAGTTCTGGGCCCGTATCCACAAAGCATCTCAGTCCTATGAGTTCTGGGCCCGTATCCACAAAGCATCTCAGTCCTATGAGTTCTGGGCCCGTATCCACAAAACATCTCAGTCCTATGAGTTCTGGGCCCGTATCCACAAAGCATCTCAGTCCTATGAGTTCTGGGCCCGTATCCACAAAGCATCTCAGTCCTATGAGTTCTGGGCCCGTATCCACAAAGCATCTCAGTCCTATTAGTTCTGGGCTTTGTATCCACAAAGCATCTCAGTCCTATGAGTTCTGGGCCCGTATCCACAAAGCATCTCAGTCCTATGAGTTCTGGGCCCGTATCCACAAAGCATCTCAATCCTATGAGTTCTGGGCCCGTATCCACAAAGCATCTCAGTCCTATGAGTTCTGGGCCCGTATCTACAAAGCATCTCATAGTAGTGAGTGATTATCTAGGATATGTCAATATAATCTTATTCATTATGATCTAAAAGGCTAAACTGATCCTAGATCAGCACTTCTACTCTGCGATGCTTTGTGGATACGGGCCGTGATCTCTGTGAAGACTAAATAAGTATGCCAGACAGTGTAGTATCAGATAATGGTGATAATATCAGGTCTATCTCTGAATAACTCCTCATCTGTGTTATGTTCCACACACAAAGCAGAGCTGGCCACAGGCCCATACTTTATACTTCTACATCAGACCTCAGACCCTCACATCCCCAGGATCCACAGGATCCCTGGCCAACTGATCCAAGTGTTACATGATGGAGAAGAGAGAGAGAGAGAGTGTGTGTGACGTGATAGGAAAATAATATGAGAATGTGTGTGAGCTCTATTGAGAAAGACTCTTCAGAAAACAGAGTGTATGTGAACTAGCCTGTGTTATTGATTAAACGTGCTGTGTGTGTGAGACATGTGTTTATCTGTTTGTGTTTGTAGGCTGTGTGTGTGTATCCATGATTCCCAGCATCTCATATCCACTCTGCTCCGTTTAACTGCACTTTAATCCATCAGAGAGAAGATATGAGGGACAAAGACTGAGTAGAAGGATGGAGAGAGAGAGAGAGAGAGAGAGAGAGAGAGAGAGAGAGAGAGAGAGAGAGAGAGAGAGAGAGAGAGAGAGAGAGAGAGAGAGAGAGAGAGAGAGAGAGAGAGAGAGAGAGAGAGAGAGAGAGAGAGAGAGGGAGAGAGAGAGAGAGAGAGAGAGAGAGAGAGAGAGAGAGAGAGAGAGAGAGAGAGAGAGAGAGAGAGAGAGAGAGAGAGAGAGAGAGAGAGAGAGAGAGAGGGAGAGAGAGAGAAAGAGAGAGAAAGAGAGAGAGAGAGAGAGAGAGAGAGAGAGAGAGAGAGAGAGAGAGAGAGACAACCAGGCAGAGCTGTCAGTGACTGAGGGGTTATTGTGGACAAGTGCATCCATTCAGCAGGCCTGTTAGCACTAATTATATCGGTAACACTATCCCTGTCTGCTGCTCTCAAGACCTGGCCATGATAGAATACCTAGTCCCATGGCGAAGGCACACACACATGTACACACACCATTGTCCACATCCTCATCCTTGTGTGCTAGTGTCAGTCATATGATATGACAGGTAATGTGTAAAGCTCCATTGTCCAGCTGTATGGAAGACTGTGGAGAATCATTGACATAATTAGCAGAATCGCTAGAGGCCCAGGTCACACAATACCTCATCTAATATTAATTAGTCTGCTGATTGTCTCCTTTAATCTGGGGTGCAGGTACTCACAAACACACACACAGACACACAACACACACACACACACACACACACACACACACACACACACACACACACACACACACACACACACACACACACACACACACACACACACACACACACACACACACACACACACACACACACACACACACACACACACACACACACACACACACACACACACACACACACATGGGTTTTTAGTAAACAGAGCAGAAACAGAGTGCGGACTAAACAAATGATTTCCTGCTTCAGAGACCTACTCCCTCCAGTCTACAAGGTCACATCGACTTTTAGCCGCTTTCCCTCCTTTCCTTCCTTCCTTCCTTCCTTCCTTCCTTCCTTCCTTCCTTCCTTCCTTCCTACCCCCCTTAAATTGCCTCACATAGACAGATTGGATCAGTGTTCCTGTGGGAGACGGACTACTCAGAGTTAGAGATGGAAGGAGTTTCTGAAGGAGGTAAGGAGGGAGTGAGGGTGAGACAGGGAGGGAGGGCGAACTCCACCCCTCCCCAGCCATGTTCCCTGACTGTTGTGTGGTGGCTATATAAGCACGGTAATGTGTACTGAACACTGGGGACTGTTTACTCTACCAAACATGTGTTTCCTGCCTGCTACAATGCTGCTACTATAGACCCAAACCCTTTACTCCTCTCCTCTCCTTTCCTCTCCTCTCCGCTCCTCTCTTTTGTTATTCAAATCAGCTCTGATCAGATCGCTTAATTAGGCAGAGGAGTGCCAGGGTTACACACACACACACACACACACACACACACACACACACACACACACACACACACACACACACACACACACACACACACACACACACACACACACACACACACACACACACACACACACACACACACACACACCAGCATACACGAACACAAACACATACACACACACAAAAACACACAAACACACTCCAACTGTGCTGCGGTGCATCTGAAGAGGCTTTTTGAGAGCGGTAGGTAGGGGATGAATAGAGCTGGATTGAGGGCCTCTTCAGTGCCATTACCCTGCAGTTAACAACACAAACACAATCTGCCCCAACACAACTCACACACACTGCCTCAACAGCTCACACACTACAGCTAACACACTGCCTCAAAACAGCTCACACACACTGTCTCAACACAGCTCACACACACTGCCTCAACACAGCTCACACACTGCCTCAAAACAGCTCACACACAACAGCTAACACATTGCCTCAACACAGCTCACACACAACAGCTAACACAATGCCTCAACACAGTTCACACACTACAGCTAACACACTACCTTAACACAGCTCACACACTACAGCTAACACACACTGCCTCTCGACAGCTAACTCTGCCTCTGTGAGCTAGTGTAAAATTGGAAGTACACTCCCGCTTTCTAACTCACTTTCTAACCCTCTCACTGCAATGACAACTGTGTTTCAGGCAGGCTGTGTTTCAGGCAGGCTGCGTTTCAGGTAGGCTGTGTTTCAGGCGGGCTGCGTTTCAGGCAGGCTGTGTTTCAGGCAGGCTGCGTTTCAACAGTCGTGGCTGCCATAAGCACACACACACAGACACATACGCAGATGTAGACACACACGCACACACAAACACACACACAGTCCTGGTTCATCAGAGCAGCACCTCACGCACACCCCCAGGGCTCCCTCCCTCACCCCTCGTTCCAGAGGATGAAGAAAAGATCAATTCATTTAATCAACTCATCAAAGGCTTATTAGAATTTGTGCTGAGTCGCAGGACCGCTGAGATCCCAACATCACCCCTAGGTGAGGAGAGAGGGCGTGTGGGGGAGGGGAGGATTTTGGTTTGAGGGTGAATGGAGAGGGTGAGTGAGAGTGAGTGTAAAGCTGTTTCCTGCATTGATAACAATAAATGTTGCCGAGGCCTCCCATGGAATGCCTGGCTCGGGCACCACAGTCTCTCTGCTCTGCAGGCTCTATAGCCACAGCTGGCTCTTTGTGGAAAGCTATAAAACTGAGACATGGTAAATATGCCAACCTCTCTCTCTCACACACAACAAACACACACCCACAGGCATGGGCCATCTCCTTGCCGCATCCACAGAGGATGCAATAACCTTTTCCCACATCCTCCACTTTAGCCAGGTCACTGAGAGAATCCAGGACATCACGCTGCCCACACACACGCACGCACGCACGCACGCACGCACGCACACACGCACGCACACACACACACACACACACACACACACACACACACACACACACACACACACACACACACACACAGCAGGTCATTGAGAAAATCCAGGACATTGCCACTCTGGAACTCTCAAGCTTCCAGTCTGCTGCCTCCAACCACCCAGAGAGACAGAATTAAACAAGAAGAAGAAGGGAACATTAAAGGAGAAGAAGAGGGGGATGAGGTGTCCGAGGACAACTAAGCCTATTAACATAATGTCTAAAGCCTGTCTATATCTCTCTTTCTCCCTCTCACTGTCTGTCTGTCAGTCTCTCCATCTTTCTTTCTCCCAGCCTCTTTCTGTGTCCATCTCATTCTGTCTTGGGTCTCTGTCTCATTCCCTCAGTGACTAGTGGACCCACCACAGTTTCACATCTCATGCTGATAAATCTATGTGTTGGACAGATGACGGTGGGGGGGATGGGGGATACCCCGAACACATACACACACCAGCCATAAACCCCATTCCATCCCTATTCTCCTCTTCCCAAGGCTATTGTAGAGAGGTGAATGCCTGTGTCCGGGATGCAGTGATGATAACTACACCCCCGAGACACACAGAGACAGAGAGAGAGAGAGGGGTAGAGACAGATCCTGCACCAGCGTGATTTACTGCCAGCCTGTCTTTGTGTTCCTGTGTGGGAACATTGGCCATTTGTGGCCATATGGCCGTTTCCACGACTACTATTGAGGCTACAGATTTCTGATGCGCCTTAGGGACAGAGGGATTCACAGAGAAAGATCAGCCAACAGCCAATAGTCTGTTCTCTGTTTATCTCCCTCAGGACAGAGAGAGAAGAGAAATGGGACAGACCGAGAGAATAGTATTTAGACTCCTCATGCATCATTAAACATACAGTAGGGTTGGCATGTATGTGGCATGTTTGTGCAGACATGTGTAGCCCCGGTAGAGGGGAGGTTTGGTGACCAGTGCCAGTGACAGGGAGGGAAGGAAGGGTCCTCTTTAAGACTGGGCAAAAATAGGTCAGCTAGAACAACACACACAGACACACACACTGTGAGAGAGGATGGCCCATTTCCACCTCCCTGTCCTCAGTCTTTATAAAACAGTCAAAGAAGCCAAACACAACAGGCTCTATCCTTTCTGTGTTAACAGTGTGGCTACTCTAGCTCTGTCGTGCCCCAGTCTCACACATAGTGAATGGGATTAATAGTCATCTATATGGAAGGTGACATTAAAACACATGTTAATGTTTTATTCGCACAGCTGACAACTCAGTGTAGCAATGCTTGGTTTACTAAAGTCACCAGGGGAAGTGACTTTAGAAGGGTTATGCAGCACTGGTGAGGAGAACAAAACAGTCTCACTTCTCTCTCTCTCACACACACACACACACACACACACACACACACACACACACACACACACACACACACACACACACACACACACACACACACACACACACACACACACACACACACACACACACAGAGTATGCTTTCCCAGTCCTCTACTGTCATATGCCACCTCACTGGAGGCCTGAAATCTAAAGCAACATGGCGGACGGTGAAACAGGGTTTCCTCAGACACAGGCAGGGGCTGGGAGTTGAGGGTCGGGGGCAGTAGCAGGGTGTGTGTGTATGTGTGTGTGAGATAGTTAGATTCCCTCGGCAGGTGTCTCAGCATTGATCCAGGCCTTACACCTCTAAATCACTCCTCTTCTGACACATACTCTACGGGGCGTCGCTCCATGTGTTACGGCTGGGCCCCATTCATCTAATCTAAGTGTGTCTGAGATTGTCTGTGTGTGTGGTGTCAGAGTGAAGTACAGATAGACAATGTAGATGGGCCCAGACATCGTGCATAGTCAGTCAACACATCAAGAATCTCACCTGACCTGGGCCTCACCCTTCCTCACCCACTCCTCACCCTTTCCTCACTCCTCACCCTTTCCTCACCCACTCCTCACCCATTCCTCACCCCTCACCCATTCCTCACCCATTCCTAACCCATTCCTCACCCTTTCCTCACCAGCTCATCATCCCTTCCCCTCACCCATTCCTCACCCCTCACCCATTCCTCACCAGCTCCTCACCCCTCACCCATTCCTCACCAGCTCCTCACCAGCTCCTCACCCTTTCCTCACCAGCTCCTCACCCCTCACCCTTTCCTCACCCATTCCTCACCAGCTCCTCACCCCTTCCTCACCCCTCACCCTTTTCTCACCCCTCCCCCATTCCTCACCCATTCCTCACCCTTTCCTCACCCCTCACCAACCGCTGCTTCCCGGTTGATCTTCAGACATATATGCAACATGGCTGCACACATAGGAACTCACTCATAAATTGCGACATCCATACATTCCCTCACAGTATACCCAGCCCCAGTGTACATGTACAGTGTTACATGAGGTGTTTACATTATTCTGATGACAAAAACACACAAGCAGACAGACCTCTGGGTATTTATGGGAGAGTTTTATAAATGGAAACACAACATAGTCTCAGATCAGAGACGTGTGTGTGTGTGTGTGTGTGTGTGTGTGTGTGTGTGTGTGTGTGTGTGTGTGTGTGTGTGTGTGTGTGTGTGTGTGTGTGTGTGTGTGTGTGTGTGTGTGTGTGTGTGTGTGTGTGTGTGTGTGTGTGTGTGTGTGTGTGTGTGTGTGTGATGTAGAGTAGATGGATGTGGTGACAGAAAGCAGGATGCCTGTCACCATATTGGTTTTCAGAGAGATATGTCCATGTCTCTCTGCTCCTATTTGTCACCATAGGGACTGTCCAGTGACAGCTACACTGACCTATCCATCAGGGGTAGGAGGGGACAGTGCTCCTTCTCTCAAACCTTCTGGAGAAGACAATGACAGGAAGAGAGAGAGAGTCTCCTTTACCTCCCATTAAAGAAATAACAGTCACATCCTAGGAGCTGAATTCAGCAAAACTATACTCACACACCATGGTGTGTGTGTGTGTGTGTGTGTGTATGTGTGTTCCTTCCTGTCTCCTGGCTGCTTAGCATCAGTATTAGTCTTACTGATGTGTTAAAACAGCAGGGTGGAGCTCAGTGACGGACACAGTGAAAAACAAGCCCTTTGGTGGGCCCCTCTGTTCAGGCAGGATTGATACGCACGCACGCACATGCACACACACGCACGCACGCACACATACACACACACGCACGCACACACACACACACACACGCACGCGCACACATGCACGCACGCACGCACACACACATGCACGTGCGCACGCACACACACACACGCATACGCGCACGCACGCACACACACACGTGGCAGCTCATACGGTAACATTGGTCAAAGAAACACACTTCAGGACACAAACAGGCTAAGTGCTCTTCAATAAGTCTACTTCTGTGAGTGTAGGCTAGTGCTAAGCGATTAACCAACATTGAGGCTATTTCTTTGGTTTTTCCAACAACTGATGTTGATTCAGTTATTTGAATTCCATTTGGTTTGTTTGTTTTCAGTGAGCTGAATGCGCACATTGCACATTTTCTCTAGAGATAAATCAGATCAAGCCCGAACTGTGCAATGTAGTCAGGAGTTGTAGTTTCCAACAGGCCAATATTCTACATAGTTTAGTGCAGAAAAAGTGAAAATTAAATACAATGACCATAATCCATTGCGCGCCTACTTGTCTGGTCTGTGTGTTTCGTTTATGCCTGCTATGTTATGTTAGTGTGGGGCAGACATGGAGATGGAGAAGAGACAGAAGAATGTGTGATGGAGAGGGATAGAGAGCCGTTGCTTCGCCAGGTACCTCTACCTGAGAATACATGATCTAAGTGATGGATAGTTGGTATTCAACAGTCATAATTAAAGTATGCCTTATTTACTTTGAAAAATGAATAAAATAGAGCTTTTGTCAGACAGCAGCTCTACAGAGATTAGACTTGTAATGAAATAATAATCATAATCATAATCAAATAGAACAAATGTAATATACACAGCAACTGATTTATTTGATTAAAGTAAAGTCATGTGAATAAGTGATGTTTAATAGCAGCCATGGGCAGTCACTGCCATCATGGGACTTGTAGTCACTGCCATCATGGGACTTGTAGTCACTGCCATCATGGGACTTGTAGTCACTGCCATCATGGGACTTGTAGTCACTGCCATCATGGGACTTGTATTCATTTACTTGTATGGTGTTACAGCATTCAACCCACATAATGCATTGTGAATTTTTAAAACAGAAATCGAAAAGGAGCCATTAATCACCAAATGCCCACTACTATTACTGCCCCTCTCCCTCTCTCTCTCATCCCCAGATACTGTGGCTCCATTCACTAGTGTTTCAGAATCATTGAGACAGAGGGATGGAGAGAGGTACAATACAGAATGGGGTTCACTCCAACATTCATTGTAACCACCACTACACCAACACTATGGCTGAAAGCTGACAGGGAGAGAGAATAGAGAGAGGATAGAGAGAGAATATTGAGAGGAAAGAGAGAGAATAGAGAGAGGAAACAGAGAGGAAAGAGAGAGGAAACAGAGAGGAAACAGAGAGGAAAGAGAGAGAATATTGAGAGGAAAGAGAGAGAAAATAGAGAGAGGAAACAGAAAGGAAAGAGAGAGGAAAGAGAGAGAGAATAGAGAGAGGAAACAAAGAGGAAAGAGAGAGGAAATAGAGAGAGAATAGGGAGAGAGGCTGTAGATGTCCCAGTTCAGTAACAGAGCTATATGATACACACTCCAATGTGGAGGTCAGAACTGCTCGGCTTCTCCCTCAACAGGACAACTGGAGCGCTATGGTTTGGTATGTTCCATAACAGTCTCCCTCCTTTCTCCCTTCCAGTTTTTCCCGGTTTACCCCCTCTTTCCCCATTTCCCATAACTCCTGTTCTCGTGCCAGTGTGACTATTCTCCTCTCGTTAGTGTTTTCATAGGGCCATAAATAGACTGGTAAATGAATGGGTCCAGCGTGGCTGATGGAGGAGAGGAGGCATGGAGGGAAGGAGGGAAGGAGAAGAGGAGGGGTGAAGTGATAGATGGCATCATTACCACACTGCACATCTCACTTAGCAGAACTGTTGGCTTTGGAGGCTTTCTGCTTTTCTATTGAAGTATTCCTGGTTTACCCCTTACCTTAACCATACATACAGTAATACACACACACACACAAAGAGGGAGGGAACATCATAATTAGCTCAATTAGTTATTGTTCAGACACCTGCAGACGATTATTTGATGTGCGTCAGTAAGAAGAGAACAGAAGAGTGTTGGTGATCATCAAGGGATTTAGAAAGGTATTAAACACACCTGATGCTATTCTCTCTCACTGTGCTGACCTCCGACCTGGATACTGCAGGCCATGCACATCAACACACACAGATTAAAACACACATGATTGTGTGCACACTGTCAACCACACAGGCCATATTCGAGGACACAGACTCAGATTGGACATGTGTTTGTCATTTAGCAGACGCTCTTATCCAGATCAACATACAGCAGTGAGTGCAGACATTCACTATTTTTCATTTGATTGATATTATTTTCTGGTCCCCAGTGGGAATCAAACCCACAACCCTGGCGTTGCAAGCGCCATGCTCTACCAACTGAGCTACACGGGCAGAAAGACAGACAGACAGAAAGACACATACATACATTATGAGAGAAACATATTCACACACATCCCTCTCAGCATTGCAAATCGGCAGTGATCATCTCATGGCATTAACTTGTCAGACGGAGCAGAGGCAGACTAAAACTGACAGATGAGATGATATTCATTCCAGAATAAAACAGTAATCAAAAGAGCCAAGCAACCATGACTAATGCATGACATTGTAATTAACACCTTTTGCCTATAATTATATGCAGGGCTAGCTACTGTGTGTGTGTGTGTGTGTGTGTGTGTGTGTGTGTGTGTGTGTGTGTGTGTGTGTGTGTGTGTGTGTGTGTGTGTGTGTGTGTGTGTGTGTGTGTGTGTGTGTGTGTGTGTGTGTGTGTGTGTGTGTGTGTGTGTGTGTGTCAGTCAGACATCAGCATGGTAAGAAAATGCAGATGACAGTTAGCAGCCTGTAACCTTTCAGGTCCTATTTAAATGTAAATCAATGGATTAATTGGAGCTCCCCCTCGTTGTCACTACAAGCTACACCAATTACTCTGTCAACGAGCTGTCGCCATCACCACGCAATCTGACATGAGACAAGAACACACACACACACTGCGATAGGTCCACTCAGTTTTAGTGGGAAGAGAAGACATGTTAGACCTGTGTGTGACCTATACTTCCATCCTCTTTAACAGACGCCTCCCACCTGGACTTGAACAGGCTGAGAAGAGGGGGATTAAAAAGTAGAGATTCAAATGTATCTGGCTGATTGAAGAATTCATCTTGTTGGACATTCCTCCCTGGCATTTGGTTCTCCCTGTCTGCCCCCTCACCCTCAGTGTGTGTGTGTGTGTGTGTGTGTGTGTGTGTGTGTGTGTGTGTGTGTGTGTGTGTGTGTGTGTGTGTGTGTGTGTGTGTGTGTGTGTGTGTGTGTGTGTGTGTGTGTGTGTGTGTGTGTGTGTGTGTGTGTGTGTGTGTGTCGTACGGAGCCATCTTACATACAGTGTCCGCTGTAAAAGGTCAGTGCTCATCTGTGCAGCAATTCAACCTTTAAAGGTTGGCTCCCTCTTTAAGTGACAGACACTTTACAGCCCAGAGACAGATAGAGAGGGGGGCGGGGTAGAGAGAGAGTATAGAGAGTATAGAGAGAGGATAGAGAGAGGAGAGAGAGAGGATAGATTTCAGGGTCAGTCGTGGGGTGAATAGTCACAAAGACAGAGCTGCTGTGAAGAGCCATGTCACAGCATTGTCCTCTAGGTACAGGAGAGATGCAGAGGTGGAAGAAGGGAAGGAAGAGGAAGAGATGAAGGGAGGAAGGAAGGAGGGAGAGATGAAGGGAGGAAGGAAGGAGGGAGAGATGGAAGGAGGGAAGGAAGAAGGGAGAGATGGAAGGAGGGAGAGATGAAGGGAGGAAGAGGATGACTGAATAGGGGAGGGATGAAGGGAGGAAGAGGATGACTGAATAGGGAGGGATGAAGGGAGGAAGAGGATGACTGAATAGGGAGAGATGAAGGGAGGAAGAGGATGACTGAATAGGGAGGGATGAAGGGAGGAAGAGGATGACTGAATAGGGAGGGATGCCATGGGGTCTGTGAAACAGCTTCATTCTGCAGAAGCACTACCAGGAAGTAGATCTAAAATCAACACAAAATCTCTCCTTAGAAGACCTCTCGTCCAGGGTTATATTCATCACCTCTCGTCCAGGGTTATATTCATCACCTCTAGTCCAGGGTTATGTTCATCACCTCTCGTCCAGGGTTATGTTCACAACCTCTAGTCCAGGGTTATGTTCATCACCTCTAGTCCAGGGTTATGTTCATGACCTCTAGTCCAGGGTTATGTTCATGACCTCTAGTCCAGGGTTATGTTCATGACCTCTAGTACAGGGTTATGTTCACGACCTCTAGTCCAGGGTTATGTTCATGATCTCTAGTCCAGGGTTATGTTCACGACCTCTAGTCCAGGGTTTTGTTCATCACCTCTAATCCAGGGTTATGTTCACGACCTCTAGTACAGGGTTATGTTCACGACCTCTAGTCCAGGGTTATGTTCACGACCTCTAGTCCAGGGTTATGCTCATGACCTCTAGTCCAGGGTTATGTTCATGACCTCTAGTCCAGGGTTATGTTCAGGACCTCTAGTCCAGGGTTATGTTCATCACCTCTAGCCCAGGGTTATGTTCATCACCTCTAGTCCAGGGTTATGTTCATGACCTCTAGTCCAGGGTTATGTTCAGGACCTCTAGTCCAGGGTTATGTTCATGACCTCTAGTCCAGGGTTATGTTCATGACCTCTAGTCCAGGGTTATGTTCATGACCTCTAGTCCAGGGTTATGTTCATGACCTCTAGTCCAGGGTTATGTTCATGAGGTGATTATAACTGAACTCATCCAGAACACTTAGTTTTGTTTTGTATTATAAAGCTTTGTCTCTTCTTTCTCCTTAGTGAACACAGCCATGTTTTTTCTAATCATTTCCCTCCATCCCCTCTTCCCCGGGTTTCTCTTCTGTCTATCAGCTTGGCCGGTCTCCACACATGGCTGGTCTGGGCATGCTCTCTTGTGTTTGGCATTCAGACTGGAGAGATGGCTAAATGCCTGATCACTGAGGCCTGACTGGCTTTAATCAGCTGAGGACACACACGCACACGCACGCACACGCACACGCACGCACGCCCACACACACACACACACACACACACACACACACACACACACACACACACACACACACACACACACACACACACACACACACACACACACACACACACACACACACACACACACACACACAGCTCTCCCTAAAGTGATGACTGGACTGAGGAACTAACTGCATCCTTGGGTCAGATAGTTTCCTGGCTGGTGGAGACAGATGGAAAGATCTAGTTTATTTGGTGATCTGTTGACACACAGGTCCCAGTGGAGTGTTACCTACAAACCTGACTAAGACATAGGAGACAACAATATACACAGCACACTTCATACAACGAGGTCAAGGACTCACACACACATCTCAAGCTGCAGTGAGTTGGATGTGGGGTTTGACGGTGTCAGCTGAGGGATACAGTACTGTAGAATGTTACTTCTGCTCTCAGCTCTCCATCTGTAACCCTGGTGTACATGCTGACTGATGATTGTTGAAACGTCAACCTAAACCTGACATCGCTCTGCATCATTTCCTGCTCGTTGCTTCCTTCAACATTTCTCCATAACCACAGGCATCCACATCCTGTTCCAGAAACATGTGAAAGCAACACACAGCAGCCACACAGGCCTCATAGCTGTACAGGCAGAACAAGATACACAGGCCTCATAGCTGTACAGGCAGAACAAGATACACAGGCCTCATAGCTGTACAGGCAGAACAAGATACACAGGCCCCATAGCTGTACAGGCAGAACAAGATACACAGGCCCCATAGCTGTACAGGCAGAACAAGATACACAGGCCCCATAGCTGTACAGGCAGAACAAGATACACAGGCCCCATAGCTGTACAGGCAGAACAAGATACACAGGCCCCATAGCTGTACAGGCAGAACAAGATACACAGGCCTCATAGCTGTACAGGCAGAATAAGATACACAGGCCTCATAGCTGTACAGGCAGAACAAGATACACAGGCCTCATAGCTGTACAGGCAGAACAAGATACACAGGCCTCATAGCTGTACAGGCAGAACAAGATACACAGGCCTCATAGCTGTACAGACAGAACAAGATACACAGGCCCCATAGCTGTACAGGCAGAACAAGATACACAGGCCTCATAGCTGTACAGGCAGAACAAGATACACAGGCCTCATAGCTGTACAGGCAGAACAAGATACACAGGCCCCATAGCTGTACAGGCAGAACAAGATACACAGGCCTCATAG
The DNA here is from genome assembly GCF_023373465.1 of Oncorhynchus keta. Classification (NCBI taxonomy): domain Eukaryota; kingdom Metazoa; phylum Chordata; class Actinopteri; order Salmoniformes; family Salmonidae; genus Oncorhynchus; species Oncorhynchus keta. Next base: position 28,113,277 of record NC_068427.1, on the reverse strand, counting down.
CTGTACAGGCAGAACAAGATACACAGGCCTCATAGCTGTACAGGCAGAACAAGATACACAGGCCCCATAGCTGTACAGGCAGAACAAGATACACAGGCCTCATAGCTGCACAGACAGAACAAGATACACAGGCCCCATAGCTGTACAGGCAGAACAAGATACACAGGCCTCATAGCTGTACAGGCAGAACAAGATACACAGGCCTCATAGCTGTACAGGCAGAACAAGATACACAGGCCTCATAGCTGTACAGGCAGAACAAGATACACAGGCCTCATAGCTGTACAGGCAGAACAAGATACACAGGCCTCATAGCTGTACAGGCAGAACAAGATACACAGGCCCCATAGCTGTACAGGCAGAACAAGATACACAGGCCTCATAGCTGTACAGGCAGAACAAGATACACAGGCCTCATAGCTGTACAGGCAGAACAAGATACACAGGCCCCATAGCTGTACAGGCAGAACAAGATACACAGGCCTCATAGCTGTACAGGCAGAACAAGATACACAGGCCCCATAGCTGTACAGGCAGAACAAGATACACAGGCCTCATAGCTGTACAGGCAGAACAAGATACACAGGCCCCATAGCTGTACAGGCAGAACAAGATACACAGGCCCCATAGCTGTACAGGCAGAACAAGATACACAGGCCTCATAGCTGTACAGGCAGAACAAGATACACAGGCCCCATAGCTGTACAGGCAGAACAAGATACACAGGCCTCATAGCTGTACAGGCAGAACAAGATACACAGGCCTCATAGCTGTACAGGCAGAACAAGATACACAGGCCTCATAGCTGTACAGGCAGAACAAGATACACAGGCCCCATAGCTGTACAGGCAGAACAAGATACACAGGCCCCATAGCTGTACAGGCAGAACAAGATACACAGGCCCCATAGCTGTACAGGCAGAACAAGATACACAGGCCCCATAGCTGTACAGGCAGAACAAGATACACAGGCCTCATAGCTGTACAGGCAGAACAAGATACACAGGCCTCATAGCTGTACAGGCAGAACAAGATACACAGGCCTCATAGCTGTACAGGCAGAACAAGATACACAGGCCCCATAGCTGTACAGGCAGAACAAGATACACAGGCCTCATAGCTGTACAGGCAGAACAAGATACACAGGCCCCATAGCTGTACAGGCAGAACAAGATACACAGGCCTCATAGCTGTACAGGCAGAACAAGATACACAGGCCTCATAGCTGTACAGGCAGAACAAGATACACAGGCCTCATAGCTGTACAGGCAGAACAAGATACACAGGCCCCATAGCTGTACAGGCAGAACAAGATACACAGGCCTCATAGCTGTACAGGCAGCACAAGATACACAGGCCTCATAGCTGTACAGGCAGAACAAGATACACAGGCCTCATAGCTGTACAGGCAGAACAAGATACACAGGCCCCATATCTGTACAGGCAGAACAAGATACACAGGCCTCATAGCTGTACAGGCAGAACAAGATACACAGGCCCCATAGCTGTACAGGCAGAACAAGATACACAGGCCCCATAGCTGTACAGGCAGAACAAGATACACAGGCCTCATAGCTGTACAGGCAGAACAAGATACACAGGCCTCATAGCTGTACAGGCAGAACAAGATACACAGGCCTCATAGCTGTACAGGCAGAACAAGATACACAGGCCTCATAGCTGTACAGGCAGAACAAGATACACAGGCCTCATAGCTGTACAGGCAGAACAAGATACACAGGCCTCATAGCTGTACAGGCAGAACAAGATACACAGGCCCCATAGCTGTACAGGCAGAACAAGATACACAGGCCTCATAGCTGTACAGGCAGAACAAGATACACAGGCCCCATAGCTGTACAGGCAGAACAAGATACACAGGCCCCATAGCTGTACAGACAGAACAAGATACACAGGCCCCATAGCTGTACAGGCAGAACAAGATACACAGGCCTCATAGCCGGACTACTAATAAACAGTTCTGTCAGAAATCACATAACCTCGTCCCCAGGCTATTGCACACAGCGCATATAAACCTGGTAATCCACATTTCAAAGTAGGTCTCAGTGGAAGTGACCATAGAATTCTATGGGAGTGACCTACCTTACTGATTAAAGTATTTGTCATCAATTCATTTCAGCGAATCACTCTCCCGGGCCAGGGTTGCATACCTGTCTCCCTCTTACCTGTCTCCCTCTAACCTGTCTCGCTCTTACCTGTCTCCCTCTTATCTGTCTCCCTCTTACCTGTCTCCCTCTTATCTGTCTACCTCTTACCTGTCTCCCTCTTATCTGTCTCCCTCTTATCTGTCTACCTCTTACCTGTCTCCCTCTTACCTGTCTCCCTCTTATCTGTCTCCCTCTTACCTGTCTCCCTCTTATTTGTCTCCCTCTTACCTGTCTCCCTCTTATTTGTCTACCTCTTACCTGTCTCCCTCTTATCTGTCCCCCTCTTATCTTTCTCCCTCTTACCTGTCTCCCTCTTACACTCCCTTGTCTCCCTCTTATTTGTCTCCCTCTTACCTGTCTCCCTCTTATTTGTCTACCTCTTATCTGTCCCCCTCTTATCTATCTCCCTCTTACCTGTCTCCCTCTTACCTGTCTACCTCTTACCTTCCCCTGTCTCCCTCTTACCTGTCTCCCTCTTATCTGTCTCCCTCTTACCTGTCTCCCTCTTACCTGTCTCCCTCTTACCTGTCTACCTCTTACCTTCCCCTGTCTCCCTCTTACCTGTCTCCCTCTTACCTGTCTACCTCTTACCTTCCCCTGTCTCCCTCTTACCTGTCTCCCTCTTACCTGTCTACCTCTTACCTTCCCCTGTCTCCCTCTTACCTGTCTACCTCTTACCTTCCCCTGTCTCCCTCTTACCTGTCTCCCTCGTACCTGTCTACCTCTTACCTTCCCCTGTCTCCCTCTTACCTGTCTCCCCCTCTTGTCCTGCTGTCATAGCTACACCACTCTCACCCATCTCTGTCACCCCCACTTCTAACCTGCACCCCACCCAGCACTGGGGGTCTCCCCAAATAGCCCCCCCTCAAATCTCTATCTGGAACCCCTCCACCCCTCTCTTTCTACCCTCTCCCTTCTCCTTCTCCCTCGCAAAACCTCTCCCGGGCCAGTGATACATTCCTGGCCTGTAGTTAGCAGCTTTGAAGTCAACAGCACCATAGGAACCAGAGAACCAGAGAACCAGAGCCTGCTGTAGAGAGGTACTGCCTGGCCTACTCTCTAGCCCCAAGCCCTGTCCGCCTTTTCTTGAAGATAACCTGATCAAATATTGAATAAGCCCTCCTCTTGTGTATGGGGCTTGGCCCAGGATCTAGAGACAGGCAACACTGGGGCAGGGGGCCAGGGGCCCTCACACACACACTGGTGTTGCCTGGAGACTATTGTTCTGTTTTCTCCTCCCAGTGGTGTATTCCTGGTTTAGACTGGCTGAATGGAGTCTTTAATAAAACCTCTATGTTTGGGATCTGAACTCTGTGTTATGTACCGTAGACAGCTTCTCTCTCCCCCTGGAGCCCCCCAGCCACTGCAGACTGGAGACAGTGTTATTGCTGTGGGCTGCAAACACTTTAATTAGTTTGCTTCGGTAGAATGGGGTTGAGAGGATTCTCAAAAAGTCAAATATCTCTGGAGGGGTTTGTGCCTGTTGCTGTTTATTTTCTGTGTTTGGGGCATCTTGCCATCTGCATTCCCCTCAAAAGCACTCTCTCACACACACACAGCAGAATACACTCAGATTTAGTCTACAGTCACTGTGAGGGATTTATCTGAACTCTGTCTCAACACAAATATAATGACTGGAGGAGAGTTATCGATCGGACACAGATCACTATACAGTGCCTTGCGAAAGTATTCGGCCCCCTTGAACTTTGCGACCTTTTGCCACATTTCAGGCTTCAAACATAAAGATATAAAACTGTATTTTTTTGTGAAGAATCAACAACAAGTGGGACACAATCATGAAGTGGAACGACATTTATTGGATATTTCAAACTTTTTTAACAAATCAAAAACTGAAAAATTGGGCGTGCAAAATTATTCAGCCCCTTTACTTTCAGTGCAGCAAACTCTCTCCAGAAGTTCAGTGAGGATCTCTGAATGATCCAATGTTGACCTAAATGACTAATGATGATAAATACAATCCACCTGTGTGTAATTAAGTCTCTGTATAAATGCACCTGCACTGTGATAGTCTCAGAGGTCCGTTAAAAGCGCAGAGAGCATTGTGAAGAACAAGGAACACACCAGGCAGGTCCGAGATAATGTTGTGAAGAAGTTTAAAGCCGGATTTGGATACAAAAAGATTTCCCAAGCTTTAAACATCAGCAAGGAGCACTGTGCAAGCGATAATATTCAAATGGAAGGAGTATCAGACCACTGCAAATCTACTAAGACCTGGCCGTCCCTCTAAACTTTCAGCTCATACAAGGAGAAGACTGATCAGAGATACAGCCAAGAGGCCCATGATCACTCTGGATGAACTGCAGAGATCTACAGCTGAGGTGGAAGACTCTGTCCATAGGACAACAATCAGTCGTATATTGCACAAATCTGGCCTTTATGGAAGAGTGGCAAGAAGAAAGCCATTTCTTAAAGATATCCATAAAAAGTGTTGTTTAAAGTTTGCCACAAGCCACCTGGGAGACACACCAAACATGTGGAAGAAGGTGATCTGGTCAGATGAAACCAAAATGTAACGTTTTGGCAACAATGCAAAATGTTATGTTTGGCGTAAAAGCAACACAGCTCATCACCCTGAACACAACATCCCCACTGTCAAACATGGTGGTGGCAGCATCATGGTTTGGGCCTGCTTTTCTTCAGCAGGGACAGGGAAGATGGTTAAAACTGATGAGAAGATGGATGGAGCCAAATACAGGACCATTCTGGAAGAAAACCTGATGGAGTCTGCAAAAGATCTGAGACTGGGAAGGAGATTTGTCTTCCAACAAGACAATGATCCAAAACATAAAGCAAAATCTACAATGGAATGGTTCAAAAATAAACATATCCAGGTGTTAGAATGGCCAAGTCAAAGTCCAGACCTGAATCCAATCGAGAATCCGTGGAAAGAACTGAAAACTGCTGTTCACAAATGCTCTCCATCCAACCTCACTGAGCTCGAGCTGTTTTGCAAGGAGGAATGGGGGAAAAAATTCAGTCTCTCGATGTGCAAAACTGATAGAGACATACCCCAAGCGAATTACAGCTGTAATCGCAGCAAAAGGTGGCGCTACAAAATATTAACTTAAGGGGGCTGAATAATTTTGCACGCCCAATTTTTCAGTTTTTGATTTGTTAAAAAAGTTTGAAATATCCAATAAATGTCGTTGCACTTCATGATTGTGTCCCACTTGTTGTTGATTCTTCACAAAAAAATACAGTTTTATATCTTTTTGTTTGAAGCCTGAAATGTGGCAAAAGGTCGCAAAGTTCAAGGGGGCCGAATACTTTCGCAAGGCACTGTATATCAATCTCCTTTACTTATGCCATGGAGAGTTCCCCTTGGATGTCAGAAATGGTAGGTTTTGGTAATACGGTCTCAGAGTATACCTAAAGCTGTTAACACACTAATGGTACTAGTTTCAGAGTATGTGAAAAGCCTGTCAGATGGGTGTGAGAGAGTATGTGATAGAAGACTAGACCTTGTGGAACCCTGAGCTCTGCTGCTCTGATCCAGGCCCATGGTGGAGTAATCTAGGTATATTCTCTGTGTAATCAGGCCCATGGTGGAGTCATCTAGATATATTCTCTGTGTGATCAGGCCCATGGTGGAGTCATCTAGGTATATTCTCTGTGTGATCAGACCCATGGTGGAGTCATCTAGGTATATTCTCTGTGTGATCAGGCCCATGGTGGAGTCATCTAGGTATATTCTCTGTGTGATCAGGCCCATGGTGGAGTCATCTAGGTATATTCTCTGTGTGATCAGACCCATGGTGGAGTCATCTAGGTATATTCTCTGTGTGATCAGGCCCATGGTGGAGTCATCTAGGTATATTCTCTGTGTGATCAGACCCATGGTGGAGTCATCTAGGTATATTTTCTGTGTTATCAGGCCCATGGTGGAGTCATCTAGGTATATTCTCTGTGTGATCAGGCCCATGGTGGAGTCATCTAGGTATATTCTCTGTGTGATCAGGCCCATGGTGGAGTAATCTAGGTATATTCTCTGTGTGAGCAGGCCCATGGTGGAGTAATCTAGGTATATTTTCTGTGTGATCAGGCCCATGGTGGAGTCATCTAGGTATATTCTCTGTGTGATCAGGCCCATGGTGGAGTCATCTAGGTATATTTTCTGTGTGATCAGGCCCATGGTTGAGTCATCTAGGTATATTCTCTGTGTGATCAGGCCCATGGTTGAGTCATCTAGGTATATTCTCTGTGTTATCAGGCCCATGGTTGAGTAATCTAGGTATATTCTCTGTGTTATCAGGCCCATGGTTGAGTAATCTAGGTATATTCTCTGTGTTATCAGGCCCATGGTTGAGTAATCTAGGTATATTCTCTGTGTGATCAGGCCCATGGTTGAGTAATCTAGGTATATTCTCTGTGTTATCAGGCCCATGGTGGAGTCATCTAGGTATATTCTCTGTGTGATCAGGCCCATGGTGGAGTCATCTAGGTATATTTTCTGTGTTAACAGGCCCATGTTGGAGTCATCTAGGTATATTCTCTGTGTGATCAGGCCCATGGTGGAGTCATCTAGGTATATTCTCTGTGTGATCAGGCCCATGGTGGAGTAATCTAGGTATATTTTCTGTGTGATCAGGCCCATGGTGGAGTCATCTAGGTATATTCTCTGTGTGATCAGGCCCATGGTGGAGTAATCTAGGTATATTTTCTGTGTGATCAGGCCCATGGTGGAGTCATCTAGGTATATTCTCTGTGTTATCAGGCCCATGGTGGAGTCATCTAGGTATATTTTCTGTGTGATCAGGCCCATGGTTGAGTCATCTAGGTATATTCTCTGTGTGATCAGGCCCATGGTTGAGTCATCTAGGTATATTCTCTGTGTTATCAGGCCCATGGTTGAGTAATCTAGGTATATTCTCTGTGTTATCAGGCCCATGGTTGAGTAATCTAGGTATATTCTCTGTGTTATCAGGCCCATGGTTGAGTAATCTAGGTATATTCTCTGTGTGATCAGGCCCATGGTTGAGTAATCTAGGTATATTCTCTGTGTTATCAGGCCCATGGTGGAGTCATCTAGGTATATTCTCTGTGTTATCAGGCCCATGGTTGAGTAATCTAGGTATATTCTCTGTGTTATCAGGCCCATGGTTGAGTAATCTAGGTATATTCTCTGTGTTATCAGGCCCATGGTTGAGTCATCTAGGTATATTCTCTGTGTGATCAGGCCCATGGTGGAGTCATCTAGGTATATTCTCTGTGTGATCAGGCCCATGGTGGAGTAATCTAGGTATATTTTCTGTGTGATCAGGCCCATGGTGGAGTCATCTAGGTATATTTTCTGTGTGATCAGGCCCATGGTGGAGTCATCTAGGTATATTCTCTGTGTTATCAGGCCCATGGTGGAGTCATCTAGGTATATTTTCTGTGTGATCAGGCCCATGGTTGAGTCATCTAGGTATATTCTCTGTGTGATCAGGCCCATGGTTGAGTCATCTAGGTATATTCTCTGTGTTATCAGGCCCATGGTTGAGTAATCTAGGTATATTCTCTGTGTTATCAGGCCCATGGTTGAGTAATCTAGGTATATTCTCTGTGTTATCAGGCCCATGGTTGAGTAATCTAGGTATATTCTCTGTGTGATCAGGCCCATGGTTGAGTAATCTAGGTATATTCTCTGTGTTATCAGGCCCATGGTGGAGTCATCTAGGTATATTCTCTGTGTTATCAGGCCCATGGTTGAGTAATCTAGGTATATTCTCTGTGTTATCAGGCCCATGGTTGAGTAATCTAGGTATATTCTCTGTGTTATCAGGCCCATGGTTGAGTAATCTAGGTATATTCTCTGTGTTATCAGGCCCATGGTGGAGTCATCTAGGTCCATGGAAACAGTCATGCTGAGGGTTTACGATGGAAACAACCCTGGGTCGGGTGGTGAAGGATAACCAGAGAGTGTCCCTGTCACTGATAGAGAAACCAGTGACACACACACACAGAGTGAGTCACAGGCTCTGATAGAGAAACCAGTGACACACACACACACAGAGTGAGTCACAGGCTCTGATAGAGAAACCAGTGACACACACACACACAGAGTGAGTCACAGGCTCTGATAGAGAAACCAGTGACACACACACACACACACACACAGAGTGAGTCACAGGCTCTGATAGAGAAACCAGTGACACACACACACAGAGTGAGTCACAGGCTCTGATAGAGAAACCAGTGACACACACACAGAGTGAGTCACAGGCTCTGATAGAGAAACCACTGACACACACACACACAGAGTGAGTCACAGGCTCTGATAGAGAAACCACTGACACACACACACAGAGTGAGTCACAGGCTCTGATAGAGAAACCAGTGACACACACACACAGAGTGAGTCACAGGCTCTGATAGAGAAACCAGTGACACACACACACAGAGTGAGTCACAGGCTCTGATAGAGAAACCAGTGACACACACACACAGAGTGAGTCACAGGCTCTGATAGAGAAACCAGTGACACACACACACAGAGTGAGTCACAGGCTCTGATAGAGAAACCAGTGACACACACACACAGAGTGATTCACAGGCTCTGATAGAGAAACCAGTGACACACACACACAGTGATTCACAGGCTCTGATAGAGAAACCAGTGACACACACACACACAGTGATTCACAGGCTCTGATAGAGAAACCAGTGACACACACACACAGTGATTCACAGGCTCTGATAGAGAAACCAGTGACACACACACACAGAGTGATTCACAGGCTCTGATAGAGAAACCAGTGACACACACACACAGAGTGATTCACAGGCTCTGATAGCTTCCATGTGGGAAATGACCTCGCTTTAGGAACAATATAAGTCCAGGGCTTTGCTAACAAAGAGGTGTAATTGGTTCGAACTCAAAAATATGCTGCATGAAGTCGACTTCATTATTCAACGAATCGGGGAAAGTGTCCACAGACGTTTGGACTTCACAGCCCTCTTCAGTGTGGTCTACCTATAATACAAATTACACACAAAGAGATACATAATCATTATTGGATATGGGAGCAGGCATGAAGGGCAACTCACAAATCAATCGCCCCAGGTGTCTGCTCACCTAAACACATCCCATCAATTCATGAGATAGCCCACCAAAAAACACATCAAGCAAAGATGTTCATAAATAAGTGGGGCCAACTCGTATCTGATATGGACAGTGCTCTTGTACAACAGTCTAAATGACAGTGGTCTCAGTAGGAAAGTGAACATGTGTGTGCGTGCATGTGTGTGTGTGTGTGTGTGTGTGTGTGTGTGTGTGTGTGTGTGTGTGTGTGTGTGTGTGTGTGTGTGTGTGTGTGTGTGTGTGTGTGTGTGTGTGTGTGTGTGTGTGTGTGTGTGTGTGTGTGTGTGTTACTAAAGGTGAGTGCAACATTCGCTCCTAGCTAAGGTGTCAAGCCCTAACCAGTCCAGGTGAAATCACATACAGGATAACAAATCCCAAAGACACACGTCCACACTATTCCTCGCTAGAAAAGCCTTAGTGAAGAGTCCTTCTTGCTGTGAAAACCCTGTGAGACTATGATCTGCTTCTGAATGCACAATGCTCTCTCCAGCTGAGGTTACACTCACTCACCAGCCAGTGAGGCTTAGGAGGAGATGGACCCAATGCTGAGCCAGCGTGACAGAGGAGGTTAGAGACGCTAGCAAGAAGCACAACACACACACACTCTACTGCAAGAACCACAACACACACACTCTACTGCAAGAAGCACAACACACACACACTCTACTGCAAGAACCACAACACACACACTCTACTGCAAGAAGCACAACACACACACTCTACTGCAAGGAGCACAACACACACACTCTACTGCAAGAAGCACAACACACACACTCTACTGCAAGAAGCACAACACACACACTATTGCAAGAACTACAACACACACACTCTACTGCAAGAAGCACAACACACACTCTACTGCAAGAAGCACAACACACACACTATTGCAAGAACTACAACACACACACTCTACTGCAAGAAGCACAACACACACTCTACTGCAAGAAGCACAACACACACTCTACTGCAAGAACTACAACACACACACTCTACTGCAAGAAGCACAACACACACACTCTACTGCAAGAAGCACAACACACACACTCTACTGCAAGAAGCACAACACACACACTATTGCAAGAACTACAACACACACACTCTACTGCAAGAAGCACAACACACACACTATTGCAAGAACTACAACACACACACTCTACTGCAAGAAGCACAACACACACACTCTACTGCAAGAAGCACAACACACACACACTACTGCAAGAAGCACAATACACACACTCTACTGCAAGGAGCACAACACACACTCTACTGCAAGAACCACAACACACACACTCTACTGCAAGAAGCACAATACACACACTCTACTGCAAGAAGCACAATACACACACTCTACTGCAAGAAGCACAATACACACACTCTACTGCAAGAACCACAACACACACACTCTACTGCAACAACCACAACACACACACTCTACTGCAAGAAGCACAACACACACACTCTACTGCAAGAACCACAACACACACACACTACTGCAAGAACCACAACACACACACTCTATTGCAAGAAGCACAACACACACACTCTACTGCAAGGAGCACAACACACACACTCTACTACAAGAAGCACAACACACACACTCTACTGCAAGGAACACAACACACACTCTACTGCAAGAAGCACAACACACACACACTCTACTGCAAGAAGCACAACACACACACACTCTACTGCAAGAACCACAACACACACACTCTACTGCAAGGAACACAACACACACTCTACTGCAAGAAGCACAACACACACACACTCTACTGCAAGAAGCACAACACACACACACTCTACTGCAAGAACCACAACACACACACTCTATTGCAAGAAGCACAACACACACACTCTACTGCAAGAAGCACAACACACACACTCTACTGCAAGGAGCACAACACACACACACTCTATTGCAAGAACCACAACACACACACTCTACTGCAAGAAGCACAACACACACACTCTACTGCAAGAAGCACAACACACACACTCTACTGCAAGAACCACAACACACACACTCTACTGCAAGAAGCACAACACACACACTCTACTGCAAGAAGCACAACACACACTCTACTGCAAGAAGCACTGGGTTGAAGTTCTGGAGCAACTTTATCACTAGCGCTAACATGTGCATGTTCTTCTAGAGATGCTGTCACTTATATAACACCAGGACCAAGAATCATAGTGATCTAGGGAGTAGAGTAGGACTATGTCCGTGTGTGTGTGTGTGTGTGTGTGTGTGTGTGTGTGTGTGTGTGTGTGTGTGTGTGTGTGTGTGTGTGTGTGTGTGTGTGAGTGTGTGTGTGTGTGTGTGTGTGTGTGTGTGTGTGTGTGTGTGTGTGTGTGTGTGTGTGTGTGTGTGTTTGTTTGCATGTGTGTGTGTGTCTGTGTGTGTGTTTGTTTGCGTGTGCATGTACATGTGAGTGTGTGTGCACATGTCAGTGTACATGTGAGTGTGTGTGTACATGTGTGTGTGAGTGTACATGTGAGTGTGTGTGTACATGTGAGTGTGTGTGTACATGTGAGTGTGTGTGTACATGTGAGTGTGTGTGTGTCTGTGTGTATATGCGAGTGTGTGTGTACATGTGAGTGTGTGTGCACATGTATGTGTGAGTGTACATGTGAGTGTGTGTGTACATGTGAGTGTGTGTGTACATGTGTGTGTGTGTACATGTGTGTGTGAGTGTACATGTGAGTGTGTGTGTACATGTGAGTGTGTGTGTACATGGTCCTTCTGTAGCTCAGTTGGTAGAGCATGGCGCTTGTAACGCCAGGGTAGTGGGTTCGATTCCTGGGACCACCAATACGTAGAATGTATGCACACGTGTGTGTGTGTGTGTGTGTACATGTCATCACGTCATTTCCGGTCACAACTTGCAGGCTTGTTTTCGAATTGCTGTGCGTTTTGTTGCCAACCTATTTTGCTACCTGACAACTTTACGGGTTTCACTTTTTAATTACCGTTCATATATTTATTTATTTTTTCCTCAACTTTTTCACTCCGGACGCTTTATCTGGACACGATTCGTCAGGACCTCCAACAGCCGAAGCTAAGTAGTAACATTAACATGATGCCTTCTAATTGCAGCCGCTGTGCTCGCCTTACGGCGAGGATAGCTGTACTGCAAGCCCAGCTTCAGACGCAATCGTTAGGCAAGGGTAATTTCAGTGTAGGAAAGGATGAAACAGCGTCTGTGCCACCAGTAAGTACAGATAGTAGTATAAATCCCCTGGCACAGTCCCCGCAGCCGAACAACTTTCTCACGGTTTCTGGAAGGAAATGCTGTAGGAACGCTCAACCGGTGTCGCTCAATCAGCCGACAGAAACTTTCAACCGGTTCTCCCCCATTAAGCAGCGGGTCGGTGTCAGAGGCCGAGTCTTCTCTGGTCTCTACTCCTCCCGTTACGGGGTCTGAGACGCCGAAGCTTCCCACCATTAGCTCTGACAAATTGAAAACTCTAGTCATTGGCGACTCCATTACCCGCAGTATTAGACTTAAAGCGAATCATCCAGCGATCATACCCTGTTTACCCGGGGCAGGGCTACCGACGTTAAGGCTAATCTGAAGATGGTGCTGGCTAAAGCTAAAACTGGCGAGTGTAGAGAGTATAGAGATATTGTTATCCACGTCGGCACCAACGATGTTAGGATGAAACAGTCAGAGATCACCAAGCGCAACATAGCTTCTGCGTGCATATCAGCTAGAAAGATGTGTCGGCATCGAGGAATTGTCTCTGGCCCCCTCCCAGTTAGGGGAGTGATGAGCTCTACAGCAGTCTCACAACTCAATCGCTGGTTGAAAACTGTTTTCTGCCCCTCCCAAAAGATAGAATTTGTAGATAATTGGCCCTCTTTCTGGGACTCACCCACAAACAGGACCAAGCCTGACCTGCTGAGGAGTGACGGACTCCATCCTAGCTGGAGGGGTGCTCTCATCTTATCTGCCAACATAGACAGGGCTCTAACTCCTCTAGCTCCACAATGAAATAGGGTGCAGGCCAGGCAGCAGGCTATTAGCCAGCCTGCCAGCATAGTGGAGTCTGCCACTAGCATAGTCAGTGTAGTCAGCTCAGCTATCACCATTGAGACCGTGTCTGTGCCTCGACCTAGGTTGGGCAAAACTAAACATGGCGGTGTTCGCCTTAGCAATCTCACTAGGATAAAGACCACCTCCATTCCTGTCATTACTGAAAGAGATCATGATACCTCACATCTCAAAATAGGGCTACTTAATGTTAGATCCCTTACTTCAAAGGCAATTATAGTCAATGAACTAATCACTGATCATAATCTTGATGTGATTGGACTGACTGAAACATGGCTTAAGCCTGATGAATTTACTGTGTTACTCACCTCCTGGCTACACTAGTGACCATATCCCCCGTGCATCCCGCAAAGGCGGAGGTGTTGCTAACATTTACGATAGCAAATTTCAATTTACAAAAAAAAAAATGACGTTTTCGTCTTTTGAGCTTCTAGTCATGAAATCTATGCAGATTACTCAATCACTTTTTATAGCTACTGTTTACAGGCCTCCTGGGCCATATACAGCGTTTCTCACTGAGTTCCCTGAATTCCTATCAGACCTTGTAGTCATTGCAGATAATATTCTAATCTTTGGTGACTTTAATATTCACATGGAAAAGTCCACAGACCGACTCCAAAAGGCTTTTGGAGCCATCATCGACTCAGTGGGTTTTGTCCAACATGTCTCTGGACCCACTCACTGTCACAGTCATACGCTGGACCTAGTTTTGTCCCATGGAATAAATGTTGTGGATCTTAATGTTTTTCCTCATAATCCTGGACTATCGGACCACCATTTTATTACGTTTGCAATTGCAACAAATAATCTGCTCAGACCCCAACCAAGGAACATCAAAAGTCGTGCTATAAATTCACAGACAACACAAAGATTCCTTGATGCCCTTCCAGACTCCCTCTGCCTACCCAAGGACGCCAGAGGACAAAAATCCGTTAACCACCTAACTGAGGATCTCAATTTAACCTTGCGCAATACCCTAGATGCAGTTGCACCCCTAAAAACTAAAAAAATGTCTCATAAGAAACTAGCTCCCTGGTACACAGAAAATACCCGAGCTCTGAAGCAAGCTTCCAGAAAATTGGAACGGAAATGGCGCCACACCAAACTGGAAGTCTTCCGACTAGCTTGGAAGGACGGTACCGTGCAGTACCGAAGAGCCCTTACTGCTGCTCGATCGTCCTATTTTTCTAACTTAATTGAGGAAAATAAGAACAATCCGAAATTCCTTTTTGATACTGTGGCAAAGCTAACTAAAAAGCAGCATTCCCAAGAGAGGATGACTTTCACTTTAGCAGTGATAAATTCATGAACTTCTTTGAGGAAAAGATTATGATTATTAGAAAGCAAATTACGGACTCCTCTTTAAACCTGCGTATTCCTCCAAACCTCAGTTGTCCTGAGTCTGCACAACTCTGCCAGGACCTAGGATCAAGAGAGACGCTCAAGTGTTTTAGTACTATATCTCTTGACACAATGATGAAAATAATCATGGCCTCTAAACCTTCAAGCTGTATACTGGACCCTATTCCAACTAAACTACTGAAAGAGCTGCTTCCTGTGCTTGGCCCTCCTATGTTGAACATAATAAACGGCTCTCTATCCACTGGATGTGTACCAAACTCACTAAAAGTGGCAGTAATAAAGCCTCTCTTGAAAAAGCCAAACCTTGACCCAGAAAATATAAAAAACTATCGGCCTATATCGAATCTTCCATACCTCTCAAAGATTTTAGAGAAGGCTGTTGCGCAGCAACTCACTGCCTTCCTGAAGACAAACAATGTATACGAAATGCTTCCGTCTGGTTTTAGACCCCATCATAGCACTGAGACGGCACTTGTGAAGGTGGTAAATGACATTTTAATGGCATCGGACCGAGGCTCTGCATCTGTCCTCGTGCTCCTAGACCTTAGTGCTGCTTTTGATACCATCGATCACCACATTCTTTTGGAGAGATTGGAAACCCAAATTGGTCTACACGGACATGTTCTGGCCTGGTTTAGGTCTTATCTGTCGGAAAGATATCAGTTTGTCTCTGTGAATGGTTTGTCCTCTGACAAATCAACTGTAAATTTCGGTGTTCCTCAAGGTTCTGTTTTAGGACCACTATTGTTGCTAGCCTCTCTACACTGGCTTCCTGTCAAAGCAAGGGCTGATTTCAAGGTTTTACTGCTAACCTACAAAGCATTACATGGGCTTGCTCCTACCTACCTCTCTGATTTGGTCCTGCCGTACATACCTACACGTACGCTACGGTCACAAGACGCAGGCCTCCTAATTGTCCCTAGAATTTCTAAGCAAACAGCTGGAGGCAGGGCTTTCTCCTATAGAGCTCCATTTTTATGGAACGGTCTGCCTACCCATGTCAGAGACGCAAACTCGGTCTCAACCTTTAAGTCTTTACTGAAGACTCATCTCTTCAGTGGGTCATATGATTGAGTGTAGTCTGGCCCAGGAGTGGGAAGGTGAACGGAAAGGCTCTGGAGCAACGAACCGCCCTTGCTGTCTCTGCCTGGCCGGTTCCCCTCTTTCCACTGGGATTCTCTGCCTCTAACCCTGTTACGGGGGCTGAGTCACTGGCTTGCTGGGGCTCTCTCGTGCGTCACCTGGGTGGGTTGATTCACTGTTGTGGTCGGCCTGTCTGGGTTGGCGCCCCCCTTGGGTTGTACCGTGGCGGAGATCTTTGTGGGCTATACTCGGCCTTGTCTCAGGATGGTAAGTTGGTGGTTGAAGATATCCCTCTAGTGGTGTGGGGGCTGTGCTTGGGCAAAGTGGGTGGGGTTATATCCTTCCTGTTTGGCCCTGTCCGGGGGTGTCCTCGGATGGGGCCACAGTGTCTCCTGACCCCTCCTGTCTCAGTCTCCAGTATTTATGCTGCAGTAGTTTATGTGTCGGGGGGCTAGGGTCAGTTTGTTATATCTGGAGTACTTCTCCTGTCCTATTCGGTGTCCTGTGTGAATCTAAGTGTGCGTTCTCTAATTCTCTCCTTCTCTCTTTCTTTCTCTCTCTCGGAGGACCTGAGCCCTAGGACCATGCCCCAGGACTACCTGACATGATGACTCCTTGCTGTCCCCAGTCCACCTGGCCATGCTGCTGCTCCAGTTTCAACTGTTCTGCCTTACTATTATTCAACCATGCTGGTCATTTATGAACATTTGAACATCTTGGCCACGTTCTGTTATAATCTCCACCCGGCACAGCCAGAAGAGGACTGGCCACCCCACATATGCTCTCTCTAATTCTCTCTTTCTTTCTCTCTCTCGGAGGACCTGAGCCCTAGGACCGTGCCCCAGGACTACCTGACATGATGGCTCCTTGCTGTCCCCAGTCCACCTGACTGTGCTGCTGCTCCAGTTTCAACTGTTCTGCCTTATTATTATTTGACCATGCTGGTCATTTATGAACATTTGAACATCTTGGTCATGTTCTGTTATAATCTCTACCCGGCACAGCCAGAAGAGGACTGGCCACCCCACATAGCCCGGTTCCTCTCTAGGTTTCTTCCTAGGTTTTGGCCTTTCTAGGGAGTTTTTCCTAGCCACCGTGCTTTTACACCTGCATTGTTTGCTGTTAGGGGTTTTAGGCTGGGTTTCTGTACAGCACTTTGAGATATCAGCTGATGTACGAAGGGCTATATAAATAAATGTGATTTGATTTGATTTGATGTGAGCGTGTGTGTACATGTGAGTGTGTGTGTACATGTGAGTGAGTGTGTGTGTACATGTGTGTGTGAGTGTACATGTGTGTGTGTGTGTGTACATGTGAGGGAGTGTGTGTGTACATGTGAGTGGGTGTGTGTGTGTGTACATGTGAGTGTGTGTGTACATGTGAGTGTACATGTGAGTGTGTGTGTACATGTGAGTGTACATGTGAGTGTGGGTGTACATGTGATTGTGTGTGTACATGTGAGTGTGTGTGTACATGTGAGTGTGTGTGTACATGTGTGTGTGTGTGTGTACAAGTGTGTGTGAGTGTACATGTGAGTGTGTGTGTACATGTGAGTGTGTGTGTACATGTGAGTGGGCGTGTGTGTACATGTGAGTGTGTGTGTACATGTGAGTGAGTGTGTGTGTACATGTGTGTGTGAGTGTACATGTGAGTGTGTGTGTACATGTGAGTGTGTGTGTGTGTACATGTGAGTGTGAGTGTACATGTGAGTGTGCGTGTGTGTACATGTGAGTGTGTGTGTGTACATGTGTGTGTGAGTGTACATGTTAGTGTGTGTGTACATGTGAGTGAGTGTGTGTGTACATGTGAGTGTGTGTGTGTGTACATGTGAGTGTGTGTGTACATGTGAGTGTGTATGTACATGTGTGTGTGAGTGTACATGTGTGTGTGTGTGTGTGTACATGTGAGTGTGTGTGTACATGTGAGTGAGTGTGTGTGTACATGTGAGTGGGTGTGTGTGTGTGTACACGTGAGTGTGTGTGTACATGTGAGTGTACATGTGAGTGTGTGTGTACATGTGAGTGTGTGTGTACATGTGTGTGTGTGTGTGTGTACATGTGTGTGTGAGTGTACATGTGAGTGTGTGTGTACATGTGAGTGTGTGTGTACATGTGAGTGTGTGTGTACATGTTAGTGTGTGTGTACATGTGTGTGTGAGTGTACATGTGAGTGTGTGTGTACATGTGAGTGTGTGTGTACATGTGAGTGTGTGTGTGTGTGTGTGTGTGTGTGTGTGTGTGTGTGTGTGTGTGTGTGTGTGTGTGTGTGTGTGTGTGTGTGTGTGTGTGTGTGTGTGTGTGTGTGTACATGTGAGTGTGTGTGTACATGTGAGTGTGTGTACATGTGAGTGTGTGTACATGTGTGTGTGTGTACATGTGAGTGTGTGTGTGTGTACATGTGCGTGTGTGTACATGTGAGTGTGTGTGTACATGTGAGTGTGTGTACATGTGAGTGTGTGTGTACATGTGCGTGTGTGTACATGTGAGTGTGTGTGTGTACATGTGAGTGTGTGTGTGTGTGTGTACATGTGCGTGTGTGTACATGTGAGTGTGTGTGTACATGTGAGTGTGTGTACATGTGAGTGTGTGTGTACATGTGCGTGTGTGTACATGTGCGTGTGTGTACATGTGAGTGTGTGTACATGTGAGTGGGTGTGTGTGTACATGTGCGTGTGTGTACATGTGAGTGTGTGTGTACATGTGAGTGTGTGTGTGTACATGTGAGTGTGTGTGTACATGTGCGTGTGTGTACATGTGAGTGTGTGTGTACATGTGCGTGTGTGTACATGTGAGTGTGTGTGTACATGTGAGTGTGTGTGTACATGTGAGTGTGTGTGTACATGTGAGTGAGTGTACATGTGAGTGTGTGTGTACATGTGAGTGTGTGTGTACATGTGCGTGTGTGTACATGTGAGTGTGTGTGAGTGTACATGTGAGTGTGTGTGTGTGTGTACATGTGCGTGTGTGTACATGTGAGTGTGTGTACATGTGAGTGTGTGTGTGTGTACATGTGCGTGTGTGTACATGTGAGTGTGTGTGTACATGTGCGTGTGTGTACATGTGAGTGTGTGTGTACATGTGCGTGTGTGTACATGTGAGTGTGTGTGTACATGTGAGTGTGTGTACATGTGAGTGTGTGTACATGTGAGTGTGTACATGTGCGTGTGTGTACATGTGCGTGTGTGTACATGTGAGTGTGTGTACATGTGAGTGTGTGTGTACATGTGCGTGTGTGTACATATGAGTGTGTGTGTACATGTGCGTGTGTGTACATGTGAGTGTGTGTGTTCATGTGCGTGTGTGTACATGTGAGTGTGTGTGTACATGTGAGTGTGTGTGTACATGTGCGTGTGTGTACATGTGAGTGTGTGTGTACATGTGAGTGTGTGTGTACATGTGAGTGTGTGTGTACATGTGAGTGTGTGTGTGTACATGTGAGTGTGTGTGTACATGTGCGTGTGTGTACATGTGAGTGTGTGTGTACATGTGAGTGTGTGTGTACATGTGCGTGTGTGTGTACATGTGCGTGTGTGTACATGTGAGTGTGTGTGTGTGTGTGTGTACATGTGAGTGTGTGTGTACATGTGAGTGTGTGTGTACATGTGAGTGTGTGTGTACATGTGAGTGAGTGTACATGTGAGTGTGTGTGTACATGTGAGTGTGTGTGTACATGTGAGTGTGTGTACATGTGAGTGTGTGTGTACATGTGAGTGTGTGTACATGTGAGTGTGTGTACATGTGAGTGTGTGTGTACATGTCAGTGTGTGTGTACATGTGAGTGTGTGTACATGTGAGTGTGTGTGTACATGTGAGTGTGTGTGTACATGTGAGTGTGTGTGTACATGTGAGTGTGTGTGTGTACATTTGAGTGTGTGTACATGTGAGTGTGTGTGTACATGTGAGTGAGTGTGTACATGTGCGTGTACATGTGAGTGTGTGTGTACATGTGAGTGTGTGTGTACATGTGAGTGTGTGTGTACATGTGCGTGTGTGTACATGTGAGTGTGTGTGTAGATGTGAGTGTGTGTGTACATGTGAGTGTGTGTGTACATGTGAGTGTGTGTGTACATGTGCGTGTGTGTACATGTGAGTGTGTGTGTACATGTGAGTGTGTGTGTACATGTGTGTGTGTGTACATGTGAGTGTGTGTGTACATGTGCGTGTGTGTACATGTGAGTGTGTACATGTGCGTGTGTGTACATGTGAGTGTGTGTGTACATGTGAGTGTGTGTGTGTACATGTGAGTGTGTGTGTACATGTGAGTGAGTGTACATGTGAGTGTGTGTACATGTGAGTGTGTGTGTACATGTGAGTGAGTGTACATGTGAGTGTGTGTGTACATGTGAGTGTGTGTGTACATGTGAGTGTGTGTACATGTGAGTGTGTGTGTACATGTGAGTGTGTGTGTACATGTGAGTGTGTGTACATGTGAGTGTGTGTGTACATGTGAGTGTGTGTGTACATGTGAGTGTGTGTGTACATGTGAGTGTGTGTGTACATGTGCGTGTGTGTACATGTGAGTGTGTGTGTACATGTGAGTGTGTGTGTACATGTGCGTGTGTGTACATGTGAGTGTGTGTGTACATGTGCGTGTGTGTACATGTGTGCGTGTGTGTACATGTGAGTGTGTGTGTACATGTGAGTGTGTGTGTGTACATGTGAGTGTGTGTGTACATGTGAGTGAGTGTACATGTGAGTGTGTGTACATGTGAGTGTGTGTACATGTGAGTGTGTGTGTACATGTGAGTGAGTGTACATGTGAGTGTGTGTGTACATGTGAGTGTGTGTGTACATGTGAGTGTGTGTACATGTGAGTGTGTGTGTACATGTGAGTGTGTGTGTACATGTGAGTGTGTGTACATGTGAGTGTGTGTGTACATGTGAGTGTGTGTGTACATGTGAGTGTGTGTGTGTACATGTGAGTGTGTGTGTGTACATTTGAGTGTGTGTGTGTACATGTGAGTGTGTGTGTACATGTGAGTGAGTGTGTACATGTGCGTGTGTGTGTACATGTGAGTGTGTGTGTGTACAT